>NW_022199614.1:0-126764 GCF_009176525.2 Contarinia nasturtii | reverse complement strand
GTATCTACAAACAAAATAAATAATGATCTTCTCCGCAAACTAATGATCTTGATCTGTAAATAGAAATAAACTCAATATTAGTAATATGAAAACTAAATTGCAATTTAGTACGAAAATTCTAGTAACTAGTACTGACTGGCACTTACTATAGTAGCTATTGTAGGACCAAAACCCAAATCTAGCCCAAAATCCAATGCCGAGAGCTTCGCACTTGATCCACATTGGAACGTAATGTTCGTTGTGTTCTTTGTTGATTGATAAATTCAAAAGAAAAATATTGAAATTGATACATACTCGATTGTATCGAGCAGCTTGCACGAGCTCGTGGTGGTGGTGGTGGTGGTTCATCTCTTCCTCCTGCTTCTTCTTCTTCAACGGATCGTTGAAATGCTGGATTCACGGAAATATTCATTACAGCACACCATCATGTTTGTTTGTAAGAAATTAAGCTAATAACGAAATTATTGTCCATTGTTCACTGTTCATATTGCTGAACAAATCAATTTAACAAACACAGAAACAAGTATTCGAGTACGCTTACTCGCTTGCAGTGTTAGAAGAGGCTTTACCCCTCAAAATGAGTTACACACTCTATTTAACTCTATTTTTGGTGTTAGTTTCATCGAAGTAAATGCATCACAGTGAAAAAAGAGATACATGTTTGTAATACATATGTACGTTGCCGCATGCATTCAACGAGTTATGTTTCGTTGCGTGCATATGAGTCTGTGTATACGCTAACGAATATGATTGCTAAGTGTATCGTCACATACGTTCGATGAAACAAAATTTTAATCAGAAAATGTGTCACATTTTTCGCCAAAATCGTTTTTTTTTTCTTTCAAAACCGGCTCCCCGGACAGAGAGATCACTTTAGAAAAAGTAATGATAGAGAAAGTTTCCTCTGGGTGTAGTACTCATAGCCACCCCAAGCATTTTAATATCGGCACTTAAAAAAAATTGACCTACCCTAGAAAAGATGTTGCAATCTCACTGACTTCGAACGAACAAACTCGTCGTGCGGTCTTAAAAGATTTGCATGCAATCGAAATCAAAGTGGCGAAATCAAAGCGTCAATTCTCAATGGATTGTTCGGGTGCGATACCAATACATTCAAGACTATGTATATATTTATTTTACCGTTTGCTTTACGATGTGCTGTAATGTGCGTTACAGCTGGGCACAATCGTCATGCACACATTTTCTCTGCACCTGTACCAACCACTTGACATTAGTATTTTTATGGTTTTGATTCAATTATTGTACATTTATAGAAGGTTCAAATTCATATGTACCACGCAGTACTAGTTCCGAGAATCTTCTTACCAAATTTTTATAAAGTTCTTTTTCTTTAGCTATAGATATTCCCGATACAGATTATGCAAATTGTTCAAGTGATGCGCTTACCGTTTACAATAAATCCAAAGAGTTATATTACTGTCATTTGAATGAGCTGTACGAGCTGACAAATTACTCAGATAATCTGCTTGCTGAAAAAGGTGTATTTAATCGACAAAGTTTTGAAAGCAGAAACAGTTTAAAGTGGAAAGAACCAACAAATAATAATGTCAATTCAAAGTGATGCCCGAAAAAAATGAGCAGATATTAAGTATTTGCAGAAGTCTGTTTTATTTGAAAATAAATACTTTCAGTTTTCATCTAAATTTAAAAATGTGATCGTTAGTATTTTTTTTTTTGTTCGTTATTCCTTAAGGAATCTTCGACAAAATATTTCTTTCCAATTTTCCATTGACGCATGGTTTTTTATTAAAAGAAAATGTCTGAATTTTGATGTAAGACACTTGTTGAATCAATTATTAGTTATTCATTTTAGCCGATATGTCATTCGTTAAGTATACCAAAAAAGTTTAGTTTTGGACGAGATCTCTCAATCTGTTCAAATTAATACGGCCATTATTCTGATTGCGACTATTAATTCGTTCATCGTTGCGGTTTTGGCCACGATTATTGTTGCCATCATCACGGTTATTATGTACCAATGAGAGAAGTGGAACATTATTCAATTGATTTAAGTTTGAGCCGTTGTCGTTTTCATCATTGTTGTTATTATTACGTGAACGCAATAGATCTTCTACAGTTTGACTGGATCTACGATTTTCGTTGTTATTTCTTTGTTGATTTTCAAATAATCGAAGTAAATTCGAGTTCAATGCATTCTGTCTGCCTCTTGATGATACATCAGCCAAAAATTGAAGAACTTCGTCATCGCTTGAACTTGCTTGGTTTTGTTGAATTTGAGCAGCGAGATATGTACGACTTCCATCAGAGAGTAGTGTATTGGCTGGTACTTGTATTAAGCTAGTAGGTAAGTTACGTAGATGAGATGATTGAACATTACGAAGAATATTTTGTGTTGAAACTCCCGTTGGAATGAGAACTTGTTGAAGTGATGGCACTGATTGAACCTGTGAGAGTTGTTGAAGCTGTGGTAATTGTTGAACTTGAGGCAGTTGTTGTAGCTGTTGTAGTTGTTGAAGTTGTGAAAATTGCTGAATCCGTGAAAGTTGAGCATAGGAAACGCCAACGAACACAAATACCGCTAAAAGCTATAGAAATAATTAAATAAAATCAAGACAATAAATTGTGCAACTTGTATCCACAATAATATTCACTTACCACTTTCAGCATTCTATCTGATTTTGCTACGAAATGATGTTAACAAGTTGAATGAAAACAATAAACTGAGTTAGCTTAGCTAAAGTTGGCTTACCTTTATATAATCATAAGATCGAAAAATGAGATGTTTTTTATTGAAAGTGTGGAGGGGATTCAGGGATTCTCGAAATATATCGGATCAATTACAATGATTGTAGGAAAATACACGTCAAAGTGTATGCATTTTATTTACACATGTTTTTGAACAAGTTTTACAACGAAAAAATAAAAAAAATGAATATTCTTATGCTTACACTGGCAGGCAATTGCAAGGCGACAAAAATATTGTAATTCAATTGTCATGCATAATATTTGGTATTCACTTTAACCGCATTGACATAGTTAATCGTAATGCTGAACTTAATTTCATCGATATCATATTCGATTCGGAACACTTTGGCTCGAATCAAATGACAACTGGTTATCGTTTAGGTTGATTTGACGCGTTTTAAACATCTTGCCTTCAATTCAATCCATTTTCCATCGTGTGCGAATGAGTGCATTTGCTCTCAGCTGACGTTAACCGTTTCTTTTTATCTGTGTTTTGTTTCATATGTAAAAACACGACAAAGGCACCATTAGAACAAAATTATTATTGAAAAATTACCTTGAAGATTAGTCAAGCCCAAAAATAAAAATGTATATGGTATCGAGATGCTCCATCCGGTTTGGTGAAATACATGAAAAAATAACATGTTTGGCGTATTTGTTTCACCTAAAAGTCGATCGGTGGTACTCGCAAGGAGACTTGGAGCTTTTCTCAATCAACGAATTTCTTACCAAAATACATAAACTCAACAAGTTTTAAAAAAAATTGCGATCTACTTTTGGATGAAACAAATATGCCAAATATGTTACTTCTTCACATATTTCACCAGCCCGGATGGAGCATCTCGATACCATATAAATAATAATTCCATATACTTTTTTATTTTTGGTCTAGTCTAATGAAGATACAGATATTGCGTATTGCGAACAATGTAAAAAAAATTATCTATAAAAATTATTCAGCATTCTATTCAATTTAAACGTTGAATTATTTCGAAATTTTATAATCTCATTCTTCTATAAAATATAATTAAAATATATAATATTACAATTAAAGCATTTAAAGTTTTTTTTATATGTTTAGTTCACTTTGTATACAATGCGTGAAGTGCTAGATTTCTATTCAGTGCAATGATTTAACAGGTATAAATCACCATTGGTATTGATTGGATTTTAGCACAAACTTCAATTTTGGTTATAATTTATCACAATGAAAGCACTTGAAATATGTAAAGCATGAATATATTGTGCTCTTCTCCTGGCTACAAAGCATTCGGAGTCACAAAAACAATACACATAATAATAAATCATTCGACAGTAATGAATAAATATTGTTTTGCGTTTACTTATGTTTTTCGATTTTCGAAGCGTTTATGCATTGCTCGTACATTTGACGTTGGATTTATGGTGGCTTTTCCAGAATTTGCCATTTTTGTGACATTCGAACCGGCCACTTTTGGCATAGAGGATTGACTAGTTTCTTTGCTTGTGGATTTTTTTTGTTCTGCAATGGATGGTTTTGTAGCGATCGCTGGTTTTACAGCTGGAAAAGATTTTGCAGTACCTGGATGCATCGAATTATATGATATTTTTTTTACAATTGAATTTACATTTGGTTTATGTGCATTTTCAATTGGATTTGTGACATTATTAGACTTTTGAACATGTGGTTGTTCCACAACTGAAGCTGTATTCATATAAATATTGTTGCTTCCAGGTACCATTTCTTTATCATCCACTAATCTGCTTGTATTTGTCCTAAGGCTTTGATTAATATTTTCATAAGTCGTTCGTTGATTGCCCACATTTTTTGGAGCTGTATTTTTCTTTGTTGTCGAATAAATTGAATTTTTGTTACGATTTCCGATTTCATTCACAATCTCATTGAGCAAACCATTTGTTGGAGGTGGTGATGGTTCCTTCACATCTTCTATAACACAATATATGTTATCGGTGCTATTATCAATAGACTGTGTGCCAACATCATCGTTCAGGTTCGAGTAGATGTTTCTCAATGACGAGGTAGCCGAGTTTGGTAAATTTGCTGGCCTTGGAGGTGGTGGATTCTTGGGTCGATCTACGCTATTAAGACGTTTTATACCAGACGGATGACGCATCGAACCAGATGCAAGTACATTCCGCTTTACTGGTGATTTTTCGCTTGAAGGACTTCGCATACTTTGCGAACGGCCAAACGTAACTGCTTTTACTGGAGCCGAAATATCTAATTTCTTTACAATATTTTTATCAATCAGAGCTCTTTTCAGTGTTGTTTGAGAATCACTTGGTTTTTGTGCTATTTTCTGTTCCACATGATTATTTTTTGGCAATGTGTTGAAATTTTTTTGGGAATTTTGGTTTGCATTAGCGGTAGCGATGAGCTCTTTTACAGAACATGTTGAATTCTCCAGAACTGGATGAGATATTTTTGGCCGTTCTTTCGCAAACAACCTAACTTCGATGGGAGTTTCGGGTGTTTTATTCGTTGATGTATTTAAGTTTTGATATCGAAATGACGACGGTGAAGATTTTGGATTCGATATGGGTGACGATTTGATTTGTGATTTTTTTGGTGAATTTGATGGTGGCAACGGTGCGGCTCGCATCGGAATGCATTGTTCAGAAGTTGTTTCAGCTTTTGCAACAGGATGAACATAAGCAACATTTGATGCTCCAACTATGTTTGGCTTTGACATTGGTAATGGTTTCAATGAAAATCCTTTAAAATTACCGAAAAGTTCACGTTTTATTGGATCTTCATTGGCTTCGTTTGCCTTGAGAAGTGTTGCACTCATATCGTCTGTACTACTTGGTGAAAGTTGATTTGAAGATGGTGCGTTAGGTGGTGGTGGTGGAGGAGCAGGTCGGTCTGGATAATGATGAACCGACACTTTCAGACTTTGAAATTTGAAACAAAAGAAATTACATTAGATTTTACTTTGTAAAGGTGAGTAAACAAAAAAAAAGACATCTGTGAAAATACGAGCTATAAAATTCACAACACCACAGAAATTATACTCACAAAAATAAGACAAATAGCATTGACAGAGATTAAAAAGCAGATCCAATTACACCAGAAAAGCAAGAACATAAAACTAAATTATAAATTGTATAGAAAAACCAGAAAAAAAGCACCCTCAACTGGTACATATGTCATGCAATACATAGATAGACGTAACAACTAAAATAAAACTACATAAACTAAGTTATTACAAACTATCATTACAAACTATCAAACAATGAATCCGATTACAAAAACCAAACTCTAAAAGAAAACAAAATAAAGCAAAACAAGTACATAGTTTTAGTAATATGTGCATATGTTTTAAGTCAAACATCAAATTTAATGCCAATCTTGCCAAACATGTGCATTCGTGCTAAAAACCAATTTTTTATCAGTAATTTTGAGATTTTTCGATTTCGGTAATTCTACACTACGCTTTTTTGGTACGTACTCATTAGCTGATGCTTGTGTAATAAACCACGGACGATTTTGTCGCCAGTAGTAAAACAAAAATAGCGACAATGCAATAAATGGCACAACGCCCAAGAAGAAAACGTACATAACGCGAACAAATCCATATCCATCTGAAAAGGAATATATTTAACATTTGTCAATAAACACTTATTTGCAGCATTTATACATATAGTAACTTGGTTTAAAAAAAAAAAAATACCATATGGATTTGTAGCCGGACCAGAATGAATGGATCCGCCAGGTCCCGGTGAATCGCAAAATGGCGGAGCAAATCCTTTATCACAATGACAATGTCCCATATTATCGCAAACACCATGTTTGTTACAGTCATTTTCACATGTTTTCACCTTGCCTTCATTACGCAGTGTATTTATTGCAATACATTTTTGATTAACGCACATTTTTCCAGAATCACATTTCGAGCCGTCCGGCGCTAGTCCAGGATCAACAGTTTCTATACCCAAATCTATCACGGCGGTTCTACATGCAATAACATTTCCACCATACGTTATAAAGCTATGTGATAAAACGGCCACCGACTCTAAACCAAATTCTAGTCTTTCGTTTAAGTGACGACATTGCAACATTCCGCAAAATACATTTTCCTTGGCACAAGCATTGAAAACACCCCCTGTTCGATTGAATCCGCAATTTCCATGTCGCGTTCCTTCCTTATTTTTCTCATAGCATTGCTCCGATGATTTGCCTGATGGTCCCCACAATAATTTGCATTGATCGTCACGTGATTTACAAGTGCCTTTGTAGCAATAAGCTTTGCCACCTTCACATTCTTCGGCATCTTGCTTAAAATAATCCATCGGACAAAATTCATTACTTCCATCACAGTATTCGGGTAAATCACATTCACCCAATGAACTCCGGCATTCAGTTCCAGCCAATTGAGGTTGGCATGTTGCTAAATCACAACATTTTCCCATAGCACATGTTGCATTTGACCGAAGTTTACATGCATATGGATCACAACATGTGTTTTTACAAACACTCGGTAAACCGCAATCACATTCTTCGCCCGTCTCAACAAAACCATTTCCGCAAGAAGGTGGATCGAATAAGTGCTTTGGCATATTTTTCAAACAATGATTCATTCCCTGATGAATTGCCAAATTTAGTTGGTGAATGCTGCATTCGCTCCAATGAGTCGGCGCGATTGATGAACTTGATGCTGACATAATACATCGATCATCGGGACACTTACAATCGGGTGTATCGTGTTCCATGCCAAAATTATGACCCATTTCATGAGCTATGGTCGTTGCGACCACGCTAACTATTGCACTGTGATACGTTGACACGCCGCCAGAAAACTCAAATGTACAAATCGGACCTTTCAATGCTTTACCTAAATGAATGGAAAGTTTAAAATTGATTTTTATTTTGGGATTTAATTATTTTTTGGTTGAGTATATTTGATATTAGTAATTCACTCTCACCAACAACACCACCATCAAATTGAACTTGAGTTAGTAATTGAGCATTATCATTTGGATGGTCTTTAATTAATGTCTTGCGTCGATAATTTAAAAAATTCTTTAACGTTTTATCGCCGTCATTAGAGAGTTCAATTTCATTTTTTTCCGTCCACACTACAACGCCGACCAACGCAATGAAAATATTCAACGGCACATAAAGCTATAAATGTATAGAAAGTGAGTTTTAGTTTGAGTGCGTTTAATTACACACAATTAAATCGTTTGTTTATTCGCATTTATTTAATTTGGCTCACCGAATTGATGATGTTCGCAATATCTTTGCAGTAGTTGTGAACTTTATCGAGGTTTTCATCCATTTTTTTAAACACATCGTTGTCGACAACGATCACCAATTCAACGAAAGATGACTGTCTGTTTGCGTTGTATGGTTCGCGTACGGTTGTTGTTTCGGTCACAGATCGTTTGAACTGAATATGAATAGATTACAATTAGATTGAACGAAAATATATTGATTGAGTCAACTAACTTTTTTCTGTGTTGTTTCCTTCATGACGATCGGATCGGTAAAAATGGAATTCTTCATCATTGGATTTGTTTCATTCAAATCACTTTGGCTAAAGATGAAACATTTTCGTTTTAGTTGTCATGATTCATGTGGTATTGTGCATATTTACCTAAAAATATAGTGAGATTCGTGTAAGGCACCAATATCATTTGGATGGATAAAGTAAGTATCGTTTCCATCGTAAACCATTCCGCTTAGGCCGTTGCAAGTAGAGATCGCTACTTTTGATTTTGGATTGTGCCGTATACGACCCTATAAACACATGAACGAATGAGTGTGTATTTTAATTTAAGCAAAACAAACATTTTTTTAAAACAACGTATATACTCACTTGATAGTGACATAAATTGGAATTGGTCCGATTGAATGTTTGAATGTTTTTCGATCCGTTGGCATTTTGGGATTGCAAAAAATGTCGGTCGGTTAGTAAGTGTCGAGTTAAAAACAAATCGACAGCAATCGCTCTGTCCAGATGTGTATACTCCAAAACGACGTGCGGTGCGTGTTCGCCATTCTATATATGCGTTGCGAAAAAAGTAGCAAAGAGAATTCAAAATTTAGCAATTCAATCTCACTCAACCGAATACACAAAGAAATAAAAAATGCAAAAAAACCAACGAATTGAAACATAATAATTTCGAAAAATCGTTAACTGTGTTTAATTCGCGCTTTTGTCTAAATCACTGTCATTATATGAGAACAGTTATGCTTGGTATACTGTGTATATATGTTAAATGATAAATTGAAAATGATTTACCGTTTGTCGCGTTGTTGATAGTATTTCGCGTTGATTTGTGCCATCAAAAATTATTGGCTGAATTACCGCATGCGTTTTATGTGCGCTGAATATGTCTGGAAGCAATTTAAAAATTACACAATTCAATCAAACTCCATGCATAATATTAATTTATGGATAAAGAAGAAAAATAAAACGATTCAGTATGCGTATTTTGGTGTCAACATTACAGTACAATTCAATTGTAATTGTAATTACTTTATTTTCATCGTGATCGTAATTTAATCTGATGTTCCAGGTATTTTGTATTTAATTTGTAAAAACAAAAAGAACCATTTCATGAAGTTATTACGTGCGATTGCGCGATTGTTTCTATCTTTTATCAAAAGTAAATTGTAGAACCGAATGTCTTGCTGACGATAAGATAGAACGACAAAATGAAAAAAGAATCGTATACAAAATAAACATTTTAAAGAGAGACGAAAAATGAACAAAAAATACGATCGTCGAGTGCTTCGAAAGCAGTTTACTTTTTTGTTCATTTGATGTTTTTTTTTTTTAAATGTTTGTGTTTATATTTTGACGAGATAATGTTTTTCATGTATGAAAACTATGGTTTGTGCTGCACTAGAAACGTTGTTTTGTGAACATCTAATGGCAATGCTTTTTGTTTTGCTTTTTATATTTGGAGTTTAGAACATTATTGTCTGTTGCAATGAACAAAGAAAACACATATTATGGGGAAAAAAATTCAGCACGAAGACAATGAGATGCGACCAATTTTAAATCTAGCACGCTTAATGGATTCTCCAAAGTTCACATTGAAATAATTAAGAACGTTCTGTGAAAACGATTCAGTCCTCGACAAAAAAATAATGTTAATTGAGTGATGATTGATGTGATGCAATGTGATGCTATGACATGGAGTGTAGTCAGCATTTATTATATTATTGACATAAATATAGAAAATACGTACAAACAGTATATAAGCAGGTCTCTATGTACTGTTTTCCAGTAGAATATTGTTGCCGTTTGAATTGAAAAAGGGAGAAATTCTAGAAAGATGATATCATATGGAAACTTGCGTCACAACTTCCGTATTTGCCAGTTGGTTTATTAGTTCCTTGCACTTAGATTATGTGCATCAAATATAGACATTTGTGATTGGCCTGCAAACATTTATCATCTTCAAGCGGCAATACAAAAACAACAGTATGCTTTCACATTGCATAAATAGTGTGAGAGAAAAATGCGTAAGTAGTAAAAACGTTTTACATGCATGATTTGAAGAAGTCGATTTTCTTTGCCTCATTTGTTCAGTTATTATTATTACAGGCACAAGAACGAAAAGGAAAAGAGAAGAATGTAAAAAAAAATGGAAACAACGGACAAAGTGTGTGAATGTATAGGAAATGTATTCTTCATATACGTTGAATGCACAATTACTCAGCTGCCATCGCAGACATCACTCCATTTGTATGAAATAATACACAAATTCATGTTATAAATTAAGTTGATGATTCGTAACTGCAAATCATATGGGAAACGCGAAAATATACATTTACATTTATACACGCACACCCATATTAAAAGCCCATCTCTCATTGAAAAATCACGGCATCAGAAGATGAACACAAAAACTTATTTCACACATACATACATTGAAACAATAATGAAATAATTGAAACTAAGTTGAACAAAAGATGTTGCAAAAATTATAATCGTTACTCACACGCCGCGCGCACAATTTATCAAAGCATTTTAATGGTTTTTTTTTAAAATAATCTTCATTCTTCCACGAATCAGCATTTATTCATTCAAATCAAGTCAGCGAAGTGGGTATACACAATGAATCGTATGTACAATGACTCACCTGTGTTTCGCGTTTTTTGTCGAAATTCCAGTTGCTGTTGACCGTTGACTATCGTACATGCGATGAACAATAGAACGATCATGAGATTTATAAGTCGATGGAATGCAAATTTCGAATAAAACAACGTATTATTCTTGCGACTACTTTGTACTATTGATTTATGTTCTAGGCACCGCTGAGATCGATTACATTTCGTATGGGATAGCGTTTTTATATCCTCTTCATTTGTTTTATCAATTTTGACTTCACATTTTCTAAAACGGTTTCCGTTTGTACATTGGAATTTGTCTCGAATGAATTTGTTGATGTATTTTCCATTGCACATATCAATAATAGAATTTTTATACTCCCTATGTTTCATTTTGAAATTTTATTCACCACACACAAACATTGGCCCAATTTTGGGCAATTCAATGAAATCGATCCGTACCAACTCAAGAATGAGAAAATACACCAAATAACCCTGAAAGTTACTTGGTAAATCAAAGCAAAATAAAATAAACAAACACTCTCAATTCTTTGTAATACTCATTCCATTTTCTGTTTCACAGATTTTTTTTTATTTTTCGAAGATTTTATTCTATTTTTCAATTCGAATGGGAAACATCAATCGGAAGCTTTCTACACTACGAGCATATCAAATAGTTTGCACTTCACAATAAGTGATAGACGATTTAAAAAAACGCACAACAAAATAGTAAATTTTAATGAATTAAAATGAGCCAATTTAGTGTGTCGTGCAGCTACAATTCATTGTGTGTATATATGAATGCACAGAGCGACTCAACCTACTAATGTCGTTGGCTTCGACTAAAAACGATACACATAGTCCGATTACTGTTTTGCCTTTGTCTACCATAGAAGGAGCCGGTTTGTAGTGGTAATACATAGCAGTTAATTGTGAATGTATTTGTAGTAAATAAAATACAAACCGAAATAACATACGTAAAGAAAGAGATATACTGTTGATTCAGTCATGAGCTGTCACAATGTGCTTCGTTAAGTGCATTTTTGAACGTTTGGCTGTTAAGTATTTGTGACGTTAATACTTAGACGTTCAGATACATAGCAATAACAATTAAATTCAAAAGTGAATTAATCAAAGTCTGATTACAATTGTATGGATGATAGAATTCTGCAGATAAAAATAATAATATAAAAACGACAACTTAAACTACGTATAGCTCAATGGTAAATTTTAAGTAAAATTTCTTTCAAAAATTTCACAATATTTATTATCATATTTTAATCAGTTCAATATTCATATATCAATGAAGACGGGCACATTTGCTTCTACTAACCGAATATTCTTTCTTCCAGATAACCAATGAGAAAAAGATCTTTGCTGTATATATAGACGTTTTCTTTGTTTATTGTTGGAAAAATCAATCGAATACCGTTACTCGATTCCACTGTATTCCGCTATATTTCAACGTAATAAATTATTAGATAGCAATAAATATTCAAGTCTTTGGCTCAATTACCATTTTTGGTGTCTTAAAAATAATACACATTTTAGTGTTTTTAAATCCATATAACTTTTTTATTTCTTCATTAAATGTTGAACATTCGGTTTTTTTCAAAGAGCGTAAAAGGCATTCCATTAAATATGTATGATAAATATATCCGCTTCAATTGAAAAAAGTTATAGCTCAGTTTCAATTGTATGCAAGTGACTTAGCGGAATATTAGTTAAAATTCCATTGCTTCAATTTATTTTTATTATTATTAACTGTCAGGCAAAAATCTATTGTGTGTACTGCAATTATTCGATGTCGTTATATGGAGGCATTTCCTCAATTTCATTAAAAACAGCTTATCCATGTATAGTAATAGTAAAACATTTAAAAATTGAATATCTGTCGAATCTAGGTCCATTAGGTTAGACTGAAAAATTCATAAGCTATGTAAAATATCAACAGATGAATAAGATTCATTGCCACAACATTGTGTTGTGATCCGGAATGTGTTGATGTAGATGTGTGTCCGAAACCTTCCTTTGCATGTGTTTCGAACTCCCTTGGACCAAGCCACTCCGACATGCCGGCGCGATTTACCGATGCAACACGAATCAAGTATGTTGTGTTCGGTGATAAGTTATTGATTAAATATGTGACACCTGTAACGACATATGACCTCCAATTTAAGTTTGCAAACCAAAATAGAAGAATTTAAATGATTTTTGAAAATTATTTGCAATAAACGACCTTCTGTAAAATCTTTCTTGACAACGCGTGCATTCAACCATTTGCTCTCATTCTGATGTTCCTCTTTTGAGATAATTTCAAATCGATAGCCAATAACATCCATTTCGTCGGGTTCACCAATTTTCTTTGCACCAACGTCCAAATCAAAAGTATTAGAATTTACACCACGTAATGTTATGTATGGAGGTGGATTAGGTTTTGTTCCATTTACCAACACTATATCAAAATAATCAGAATGAAAATGAAAGGGTTACTTAGAAAAAAATGGAAAAAAAAAATTGCGAAATAGTTGACACACCTATGTCTCTTTTCAATGTTCCCAAACTATTAGAGCTCTCACAAACGTATGCTCCAAATTGATCCCCATCACTCAAGAGAATCTAAAAATATAAATAAAATTACTGGTACCTTCTTTCTCTTCTCCTCCATTAGAAATGAAATATTACCCGTAGAGTGGAGCTATGTTCACCATAACTAATTTCATACTCTCCTGGATCCAAACGTTGTTTATTGCGATACCAACGAAATGTAGCTGGTGGTTCTGCTTCGGCTTCGCATATGATATCCACATATCCTTTGAGATACCCGTATTGAACATCAGCACTCTCTCGATGAACAGGTATAATAGGTTTGTCTGTTAATGGTTTTGAAATGTCATACTCTTTCACTTTTATTTTTCAAAGATACTCACGCTGAATATTTAAACGAATTGTTTTCTCTTCAATATTACCTAGCG
Source organism: Contarinia nasturtii (assembly GCF_009176525.2). Taxonomy (NCBI): domain Eukaryota; kingdom Metazoa; phylum Arthropoda; class Insecta; order Diptera; family Cecidomyiidae; genus Contarinia; species Contarinia nasturtii. The sequence goes on along the minus strand of NW_022199614.1, from coordinate 112,994 downwards.
TTGATCAGATGGAAAAAAATGGAAATGAATCAATGAGTAATGGAACAGAATGGAAGGATTTGTAGAGTAATGGAATAGTAATTTTTAATATTACTTTTTGCAGATGATATTTGAAATGCGGAACAAGTGTACTCTCCTTCCTCTCCTTTTTGTACTTCTTTGATTAACAGGCCGTCAGCTAGGCCACGATATTTGTTTCCATCAACTGAAACCAAGTAGACGACTTAAACAAGCGAATGGAAAATTGACTGCTATGCAAGAATATTTACGATTTAATGGTTGGCCATTGTAATACCAAGAAATACTTGGCTCAGGATCGCCGTCAACCATACACTTTATGACTGCATCATCATTTTCTTTTACACTTTGAACATTTTGCGAATCGAGAAAAGTTATTGGCTCTAAAGAAATTAGTGAATAAAACTGAATGTAGATTTTACGCTAGTTTATTGTAAAAGATTCTCATACTGTAAACAATCATATTGAATCCAGCCCTTCGTGTATTATTTTCTGCTTGACACCTGTAGAAAATTATTTGGGTTAATTACTGAATATTAGTAGCAAAGTGCATATATAACAGGGGATCACTTTAATTCTAAACGATAGAATTATACTATAGGATTATATAATACGAACGTCCAATTTCCCCTATCCTCTGGTGATATGGATGTAAAAATCAATAACGATTCACTATTTCGTTCTTCAACATGAACATGACCTCGATCCATTGGATCAATCCATTTATTATTGGGATCAAACCATCTCACACGAACTCCATCGCCAGCACATGAAACAATATACGTGTCATTTTCAGAGTGCATTACTTCATTGACCGATGGCATTAACTTTGGTTCAAATGATTGCTCTTCAGATGCATTCACCAAAATCAATTCTGTTGAGAAAAAGAAAATAAATAAACCAAAGGTTGAAAATTTATATTCTTATTTAAGATATTTAAAATTGAAATTTCAGGACAAATCACAAATCACGCGAAGATTAAAAAAATGAGAGTGAAATCGAGATCAATTGATCAAACAAAATATTTTTTTCCATTATCGTTTACAATTTATCACTTTTTACTATCAATTAAAATATAAAAGAGTGGTGTTGTGCCATATACTTTAGTTCTATATAGAAGTACATGTGAATGGGTCAGAATAAAAATCCAACTTGTACGCAGAGGCTATAAAAGTGGAACACTGAGTTTTTTTTACATATTTTATTTGTTGTAATACAACAAAAATTCTACAACACTTTTATAGACTCTGCGTACAAGTCGGATTTTTATTCTAACCCATTCATGTTGTCTTATTGGTCGGCTTTTAGTAATGTACTTATAAAAAAATGGGAACAATAAATGTCAATGCGCTAATCTTGGCAATTTTTGTAATGCTGTAGTTATAAATATGCGGAAAGTATATTTTGTAGGTATATTCTATTTTTATGCGGATAGTCCACTCAATGCCATTAGCTTGTAATCAATTGCATTGTATTTAATAACGCTACATTTTAACGTTTTTGCAGTACATTTTTTTCTGTATGGCTCTTTCACCACCATAACACGAAAGAACATCATATTCACATGCGTCTAAATGGAGCGCATTAAAATCATAATACTGAATTCGTTGAAATGTATGTGAGCCGAAAGAAATACAAATAAAATGCGTGGTCGAACGGGATAAATGCAGAGACTGGTGGATAGAAGAAAATTCCGATTCGAATGAGCCTACTGATATACAAGAAAAACATGCACGCACATAACATCCCCCTTGGATACAAACGGCGCCGTCAAGTCGTTGACATACTTTATTCTTCTTCGTTGCATTATCTTTGATTTTTTTTATATCTCACATTATATAAAAAGAGCAAAGACTATGGTTTCTATAGCTACCTCATAAGATTTTCTTGTCTCATCTAATCACTCTTGGTTGGGAACTTTGAGAATGATTGCAATGTTTGACAAATAAACTTCAAAACGTTTTTATTTCTCCTTAATGCCTTAAACTCAAATAGATAAAAATTGCCAAGGCAAATTAGTCGAATGACGTGTGTAAAAATAGATTTATTGGTACCATTTTCCAAACATCATCAAAATTCGTTGCTTTATAAAATATTCATAGCAAGCTCGTGTATTGCTCTCATGTTTAATGTATAAATCAAATTTCGAATGCGCACAATGTCCCCATAATTGTAATTTTTCGAACAATTCCGAATCAAATCATTAGGTAATTCCTATTAACAATTTGATTGCGTATATTCTGAAGAAATTGTGTTTGCAAACAATCTTATTAGCATTCATTGTATATGAAAAATACGGTTATAGGACTACTGTAAGCTTATTGGACTTTTAGTGCATATTCAAAAAGTCAATTGGCTGGGCCACTTTCATGGCTTTAGCGCAGTAGGTAGTACGCCAGTCTCCTAATCACTCAAACACAAATTTGGAAAATCTGAAAGTCGATTTTAGATTAGAGTTCATTTTATGATATTTTTTGATAAATTTCTTTATATCCCATTTTGTTTCGTTCAAATATGAATATATTTTTTTCATCTAGTGTCACATGTGACATGCAAAACGTATAACAACAACAGTGTGCGTTTGCAAACCACTGGCACTGTCAAAACCTGTATTTGATCTTAAAATGTTCATAGCCTGGTTGGCGCAGTTGGCAGCGCGTCAGTCTCATAATCTGAAGGTCGTGAGTTCAAGCCTCACACCGGGCAATTTTTTTTTTCATGCATTCTATCGCTAATTGAAAGTATTTATTATATCCAACTTCGTTGTTCAATATTTTGTTCATATTTTAACTGTCAAGTATATTGTTATTTATGTTAAGTTCCATTCTTATGTTCACACCGGGCATTTTTTTTTATTACAAGATGAAAATGGTATGATATTCAGTTAAAGTGTCGTTGGGATCGGTTTATTTATATTCAAGTAATTGTTTAGCGAAATCTGTTTTGGACTTTGTCAGACTTTTTAAACAATTATAAACGCGATTTTTATTGTAAGGAATTTTCTATTTACCTGTACAAAACATCCAAAGCATGTAAAAATAGTAGATATTGAAGATTTTATGCTTAATCGCTTCCATGTTTTCTAGAGTTCGAATTAAGAGTCCTTTAACATAAAAAAATTACAATCAATAGAAAAACATATATGTGTAACGTTTTTTATAATATTTCATCGTTGAAAAACGTATTTTATTGCATTTTTAAAGAATGTATTGTATATCTTTTTAGTAGTTCTCTGAAATAAAAATAACTTTAACGTAGTTTGTTTGATTCAATTTGGAAAATAGATTTCAATGGTTGATGTTTTTGGGTCGATATGAATACATAGAAACGCGGAGAATGGTTGTGATGACAGAGTTAGTTACGACTAGTAAGGAAGTGGAAAGAGGAAAAGAAAGCATGTAGCCAGTGTGTCTTGCAATCATACATCGGAGCCAAACATTCTATGGAAATGAACGTGAAATAAAATTGGAGTATGAATGCATGAGTGCACTTATTTGGTTCAAATTGTTTTTCCAGTTGTTCGAATTATCTCAACACATTCACACACGAACTTTACTATTTTCCCTATGCGACTTCAAACACTTTCGTCATCCACGTAATACATATTTAATTATTGTGTTTTGTGATACGAACAAATAGCTCTGGCGTGCTTTTTACAACCATTTATTTCAACTGATTTTTCACAGACACTTTATAAATTGAATCGAACGAATTGAAAACAACACATTTATTTAAATTTAATGTTGTAATAGGTAATAAGTGTTGTTGCGATAATTATTCGTTGATCATATTTTTATTTCAATTTTTAAAATATTTTTTTACTCTGCACAATAGGGGTGGAAAATTTTTTTGAATTTCGAGGCATATCTTGATGGCCACTTAAAAAAACACGTCTTATAGTCACCAGATTCAAGATATGAAGGAATTTTCAATTTGCGGTTCCATATAAGACAGCGAATTTAACGGAAAGGAGGTAAATTATACTGGAAAATCATGAAAAATTGCAGTGACCCAATCACCATGAAAACTTGTGAATCTTATTTTCTGACCAAAATTAGTAATATCACCAAGTTTGATGAAATTTCAACCAAAAATAAAGGTGCCTCCCATACAACATTTTCGATTGTTTGTTTTTGAGAAAAAAAAAAAAATTGTATGGGAGGCACTTATATTTTTTGTTGAAATTGAAAACATGGTGATTGGATCACTGCAATTTTTCATGATTTTCCAGTAAAATTTACCTCCTTTCCTTTCAAGTCGCTATCTTATATGGAACCTTAAGTTGAAAATTCCTTCATATCTTGAATCTGGGGACTATAAGACATGTTTTGCTAAGTGGCCACCAAATTGTGCCAAAAATGTTCCACCCTACTGCACAATCTTTCTAATAATATAATAATTTAAATATTTGCAAATTTTTTTGGCATATACATGTATAAAAACTACGCACTTTAAACTACACCATACAATGGAATTAACGCGATAGCCTCCGACTTCGAGTAACGTGTTATCTATAGGAAAGCCTCAAGCGAACTAAACGTAGATAAGTTCGCGGTTTTCTCGATGGAAAACTAGCATACCACAATTCAATTGTCTTAAGTGCGTGCCATATGTAGTTGTAATTCGTAGCATTTTCCACATTCGCAACCCCTTTATATTACCATACAATATTCGCCATCCGCAAGACTACTATAAATATCCGTACACAAAAGCGCTCTATTCTTTGTTTTGCTATTTTATGTTATGCTTTGTTTCAATGCAATTTCAGTTTTCCTTTCATCAGTTTATCTTTTGTCATTTTCTCAAGGTTTTTTTAAATATATTTTTTTGTCGTTTGTTCTTACGCAAACAATGATTTTCAAATCACTTGTTAATTCAAATGTTTTACTTTAACTTGCTGTGAATTCAGTAGCATTGAACGTTTCCATTGGATTTTTGACATATAGTTATCGATTTACACATTTTCCAAGTGAGTTTGAGTCACAACAAACAACTTTTAACCACGGAACGTGCTTAGTATAGAAAGTGAATATTAAAAATGACACTATCGAAAGAATTGCTGGTCGATTTGAAAGAAAAATATGAAAAAACCGAAGTTTTAGTCATTGACACAAGTAAACTTGATCCGCCGACAGAACCATTTAAATCACATTATGAAGCTAGAAAGATTTTGTTGGAAATATCGCAAACCATTAAAGAGCACATCGATGATGCAAATGATGACATTCAGACGTTGCAAAATATTTTAGCTCATGTAACTGTGGATCTGGGGAAGATTTACAATTTTACGGAGGAACTATCGGTTGGTGAAAAATACTTGAACGAAGCACTTGAACTGGTTAAGAATCATGAAACGGATCGTGAAATAATTTTAATTGCTTTAAACGCAATGAATGAATGTGGTGTTATGTGGATGAACAGAGGTGAAACAGAGAAAGCCAAAGAATTCCTCATCAACGCTGAAACTAACTACAACACATTCAAAGAGAAACAAGTAGAACCACTTTCTATTCATGACATATTCAATGGGAATACAACGAGTAAAAATGGACAAGGCGAAAAATTGTTGGAAAAAATTAATGTTCTCACATTGTTTTATTTAGCCCAAGTGTTTGGTAGTTTGAAAGACTTGGCAAAATCCGCTATCTACTGCCATACTACATTGAAAAAACAACTTATTATGGGTGAATTTGAAGCCATCGATTGGGCCCTAAATGCGGCAAGTTTGATATTACATTCAACTGTTTGCTACGATTTTATTCATTGAATTAATTTTATCTATACAATTTAGGCAACATTATCACAATACTTTTGCACAAACAATCGTTATTCTGAGGTTTGATATTTACATTCAACTGTTTGCTACGATTTTATTCAATTTTTGCTACGATTTTCAAATTTGTATTATCTGTACAATTTAAAAAAATATATAGGCTCGACACCATTTGGCAGCAGCCACACAAATTTTGTTGGAACATCAGACGAATATTTTTAAGCCCGGCATGACAGACGATGAAAAGAAGGCCGCTGAAGGTAATTTTACTGTGTGAAAATTTATTATTTTACATATTAAACGTATTTTTATTCGGCTCTGCTGGCTTGCCAGATGATGATGATCGAGATAATATGCGACCTAATAGTACAGAAATTTGTTGTTATAATTTTAACAAGTCAATTCCTTAATTTTTTTTTAATTATAGATAATTTTAACCATCGCGTAGCGGATCTGAATCGTTGTTGGATCAAGTACGCGTTGAATTTGATTTCTGATTCTCGTGATCGTTTGCTTGAAGAAATAGGTGCACTTCAAAATTAGATGTTAAAATTCACTTTTTTACCATTATTTTTTTTATTGTATTGATTTCAGGCATTGAAAGCTTAAAAGTGTCTGATCCGTTAAAATTTGGTTTGAAAATCGATGAGGCCTACGAGAATATAATCACGGATCGATATTTATTAGACATGGATGATGCCAAACCAGTTTTCCTAACCACGATAAAATGGGTGGAGAAGGCCAAATCCTACTATACGATCGATACAGAAGCAACGGAATATTCGAAAATTGTTCAGGATCATGCTATGGCCTATAAACATTTGGCATTTTTCGAGAGTGATCCATCGAATCAAGCGAAAATGCACAAACGACGAATTGATTTGCTCGAAGATTTGTTAAAACAATTAAACAAATTGTTTTACATGAATATTGTTCGTGAGTTGCTATATGAGTTGGGCACCGCTTATTCCAACATCCTTGATATCAAACTTGAAGCATTCGAACAAGGTCAAAAGACACCAGATACCGTTGTTAATCCAAATGCCCTGAAGAAAATCAATGAGCTAATTACAAAGAGTCGAAACAATTTTAGTGAATTCATTTCAACATATTATCAAGCAAAAACTGAACAACTTAAATCTGATATTAGCAATGAAGAATTGGTTCCGATCGCATTCTCATATTTTCAAATTGCACGAATCAGTTATAAATTTATCACGCCTGATAAGCATCTACAATACCAGAATTTATGCACTTGCCTTGAGAGCTATAAAAAATTTGTGGATGTTTGTACAGAGAAAGAGGAAATTGGTGAAAAAATGAAAGGAGAAGTTGGTGTAAGCAAAGAAATGATTCATTTGTTACCGCTAAAGTTGCAACGTTTGAAAGGCGATATAATAGAGTCTGGGGTGAAACCAGCAATCACCGCTTAAATTAAATCTAATTCGATTCATAACTAAATAATAATCAAATGTCGAATCTGTAGGCGGGCAATAAATAGAAATACTAAATTAATTGACTTTCATTCAATATTTATTGAAAAAGAATAAAATGTTGCACTTTGTTTACGATGTTTTTCTATGGCAAGTACAAAATTGAGGTTAGTTTTTTCTACACTAAATGGATACGTTCATCTTTCCATTGTAGATTCTCACATATGTGTTGCATGTATGTAACAATGCTGTCACTTTCCAATCTTTGTATGTGAAGATGTCAACACAAATATCAATTCTCTAAGCACATAGTTTGAATGTATCATCAGTATTGAGATGAGTTTGTATGACAGAATTTGCGATTAGTTTGTTCGTCCAAGATGTTTATATGAAGTGTATTCACAAATCCGTGAACTATTTACTTTCATTCACAGCATAGTTTCATAGTTCATTTTAAGTGAATTCTTTGTTATTAAAAAAAGTGCATTTCTCTTATTTTGTTTAATACAAATCGTGTGCCTATTAAGAGAGCATTGAAAAAAAAAACGCTAAAACATTCTAGTTATTTGATAACACATAAGGTCAGTCGAAAGGCCATAAAATCATTGTGTTCTGTTATGGTTTTCTTTGTGCAAATCTAATACGCATATTTTCTTCTTTTAATTTGTAATATTAAATCAGTTGATAAAAAAAACTATTTCATAAAATGACATTTTCATTGAACATTTTCTAATTTGATGACGTTTTCAATTTTAATTACGTCCTCCATATGGATCCATATGGAATGGCTAATAAATGGAATAATATGTTTAAAAAAATATATATCATGTTTTTTCAGCGTTTTTTGCCCCTTTTGGAGTTCTACGAAAATAGTTTTGAATGACTGATTTAGCACATTTTTTACAATATTGTCTTGAACTAACTCAGTATCAGTACAGGAAAAAAAAGAGTATAGCAATGCGTCATTCTTTCTGAAAAGCGCAATTTGATAATCTTCCAGACTGGCAACCGTATTCAATTGCAAATTAATCGTTGAACCATTTGTTGCGCTTTCAGTTGCGCATTCACTGCGTACAAAGACTTTAAACGGTATACCGACAAGAAATTTTGTGTTTCATATGAATCGTTGCGGAGAAAAAGTAGCTCTTATTTTTCTTCAAATAATACGGCAACATAAAGTTTTTTTCACACGGTTTATTTGTTGTAATACAACAAATAAACTATTCATAAAAAACTTTATGTTGCAGTATTATTTGGAAAAAAATAAGAGCTCCTTTTTCTCCGCAACGATTCATATTTAAAATTATTAAATCTATTTCGTAAAAAAAATGTGTAGTACATACACGAGAGTTTATCAAAATCCAATAAAAGGGCAAAAAACGAAATGAAACGCAATCAAAATTCTATCAAGAAGCCAAAAACCTTTGCCTTCCAATACATATTGGATGAACTTACTGATTTTTTTCACTATTCTATCACCGAATAATAATAAGACGAAATGACGAAAAGTATTTAATTCGTCTCTCTTAGAGTAGTGTAATACACCATTTCTTCACTTTCTACTCGTTCATTCAAAAAACGTTTCCTTGCTATGCGGGTTTCAAATACGGGTTAGTTGTGTATAGCAAGAGCAATATCAAAGAACTGTGCAAACATAATATTCGCTTCATTAATTATTTAATAACACTGTATTGTTGAACAATACAATTGTTCGAGAAAAATACGTTTAACCATAATCCGCCCCTTGTTTTCATTAATTAAATATTTCTCAAATGATGTATCATATTTGTAATCTAATTGAAAAAAATACCAATTTTATTTGTAGGAAAAATGGGAGTGGATGATGAGCTATCCACACCTATCTTGAACAGCGACGAAGACGTAGTAAGAAATCGTCGAACATTTAGTGACGATGAGCTGGACGCATCAAATGAACTTGGTGGATGTTGTTGCAATCCTTCATCAACATGTCATCGCTTCATTGCATTGATTTTGATGTGTTTAGTTGGTTTCGGTAAGTTTTATTTCTCTTACACTTTTGTAATTGCGCATTTCACAACGATTTATAATAATTTATCTTACATTTTTAGCGTCCTACTTTTGCTATGACAACCCTGCATCGCTGCAGAATTATTTTATGAAGGACATGGATATGTCAACGACACAATTCGTATGGTTGTATTCTATATATTCATGGCCAAACGTTGTATTTTGTTTCATTGGTGGATTTTTGATTGATCGGTAAGTTTTACACTGATTCTTTTTGATTTTGAAAAATTATATTGAAATGTTATTTTGCTTTTTTTTTTTGTAATAGTGTGTTTGGAATTCGTTTTGGTACCATACTCTACATGTTCATCTTGATGATTGGACAATTGATAGTTGCATTTGGAGCCATTCTTGATGCATTTTGGATGATGATCGTTGGTCGTTTTATATTTGGAATTGGTGCCGAATCGCTTGCTGTTGCACAAAATAATTATGCAGTACTATGGTTCAAAGGCAAAGAATTAAATATGGTGTTCGGATTGCAATTATCGTTCGCGCGTGTTGGAAGTACAGTCAATTTCATTGTTATGGAGCCCATCTATAAGTACATAAACAAATGGTACAAGGGTCATATGTGTCTCGGTGTTGTTATGCTCATCTCATTTACAACATGCTTGATGTCGTTTGCTTGCGCCGTACTTTTGGGATGGCTCGATAAGCGTGCACAACGAATTTTACAGCGAAACGATAATCCTTCCGGTGATGTTGCCAAATTGAGTGATGTAAAAACATTCAAAATAAGTTTCTGGATGGTCAGCGTCATTTGTGTCGCCTATTATGTCGCTATTTTCCCATTTGTTGCGTTGGGCAAGTGAGTAAATTGATGTCCGAATATTCTAGAATAATTTATTTAAAAAAAAATGTCTTATCTTTAAATATCGTCAGAGTATTCTTCATGCAAAAGTATGACTTGGCTCCCGAAGATGCCAATTTTCTTGATTCATTGGTGTTCCTTATCTCAGCTGTGGCAAGTCCATTGTTTGGTTTTGTCATTGATAAAACTGGAAGAAATGTTTCGTGGATGTTGATATCAATTTTGACTACGATTGGTGCACATTCTTTCCTTGCATTTACATATGTAAATCCATATATTTGTATGGTAAGTGTTACTTGCTCAGAGAAAATAGACATGGTAAAATTCAAAGCAACCAGACTAAAATGGCCTTTTGACATCTGTGTTTTTTCTCACATGACATAATCTCATGCGGTAAAAAATTTCATTTTGTCATGTGAGAAAAAATACAGGTGTCAAAATGCCAATTTAGTCTGGTTGCTTTGAATTTTGCCATGTCTTTTTTCTTTGAGTGAATCTCATACATTATAGCATGTAGTAAAATGATTGAAAATTATATTTCCTTGTGTAGATCACAATGGGACTAGCATATTCGATGCTGGCGAGTAGGTAATTCAAATATTCAAATTTTAAATTTGATAAAAATTTAAATGATTAAAATTTTATTTATTTTTTTAGTTTATGGCCGCTTGTTGCTTTAATTATTCCTGAATATCAACTTGGTACTGCCTATGGTATCTGTCAATCTGTACAAAATCTAGGTCTAGCTGTAGTTTCAATGTTTGCTGGTATTATTGTGGATCGTGGTGGCTATTTTACACTGGAAATATTCTTCATTTGCTGGTTGGCAGTTGCTTTTATAGCAACTATAGTCATTTGGATTTACAACAGCAACAAGAATGGAAATTTGAATATGACACCATATGAACGTGACCTGCATTTTGCGCTAGTGTAAGTCTTTTTTTCATTATTCTGGTAATTCCAAAGCTTCAAAGATCCAAAGTATAATCGATGTTCCATCTTCTATTTTCATGCCCCTATACAGTTCAAGCAGCGCAAATTCAAAATTGATCAACAGTGAATCGGCCGAAAACATTCCACCAATAGAGGGAACAGCAACCACTTCCAGTCCGAGAATACGAAATCGCTATTTGAAACGAATTGGAGTCGGTGGTAGTGAAATAGATGACGAACTCCCACTTTTGAATGATAACTAAAATTAACCAAAATAACAAATCAAGTGATTGTCAAATTATATTAAATCTCATTTTGTATTAATTTTTCTTTTAATCTGTTCAATTGTTTTGATAGTTTAATGATAAAGAGAAAAAAAGACAACAGTACACAATGCATGAAATAGTTTATTGTTGTAACTACTGCTTTATTGCTTAAGTCAATTAAGATTGCATCAAATTATTATCGTACAATTCATTTTGCGTTCAATTGCGTTCTTTATAAACTGATGTAATTTTTATTTTTCATTAGCATTTGTGTAAATATGACATTTAGAGACACGACTACTATTGATGAATGTTTGAGAACAAATTATATACACACATATCTATTAATTGAATAAATCAACAAATCCAAAGAACTAACTATATGCATTTCATCAAACTTTTTGTAGCTTTTGTTTTAAAACCAGGTACATGGTACAATCTATCTATCTCTCTTCGAATGGTTTTTGCCAAAATGCATGTTGTTTGTCAATGATAAGAACATGAAATATGGCAATAAAATCTAACAGAAAAATATATTTGGAGAAAGAGCTGTTGTCCATAGGGTCAATCGAAAAGGATTATTGGTAAGAATCGATCGTATCGGGGGGTGTCAAACAAATTTGGCTATACAAATGTTTTCAAAGGATTAGGAAATTTTTTTTTTTGCGTCTATTAGACGTCAGAAACAACATATCGGTGAAATTTTAGATTTTCGTCTCACCACTGGTCACCAGTAGGTAGCGCAAGAGCTATCTCGATTCCATGATGGATCCCTTGGAACACTAGATTATCTCAATCACATCGGTCCAAAATGAAGAGTAATCATCATTTATGACCAGAATTTAGGTACTGGTGAAGTTTTAGACGATTTGGTTGAAAATAAACAGTTTCTACCAAAAATCGGAGAATATACTAAAGGTAATACACATCTCCATAAATTGATGTGTATTGAAGTTGGAATGCTTTTCAACCAAAAATAATTGATTATAGCTTTGATATACAGTCGTTAGGACGTTCCATATTGGTCGAAGACTGATATTTTTATTGAACTTTGCGAAATGTAGAAATATGGTCGAATCGGATCGGATGGTTTATTGGGCGAATGCTCACTTTTTGGTTACCTTCCAAAGTTACATAAATTGACTTCCTGAAGAATTCCAATCACCGAGTCTGTCCATTTTTAGCTTACAAACAATTTCCATGCCATTTAAAAGCATACCTGTATATTGTCGTGAATCTTTGCACATTCAATTTTTTTTTACAAAAAAATAACATTTTAAAAGTTTGAATGAATTTTGACAAAAATACCATCCCATCCAAAGTTTTCATTTTTGAATCAAAAATCGAAGATTTTGTATAGGCAGTACCCCCAATATGCATTTAAATTTCTTTAAACTTGTTGAGATTATGTATTTTGGTAAGAAAATCTTACGTTAATTTTGCCATAAAACTTATTTTTGGAACACTTTTCATACAAAAGCAAGAAATTTGGTTTCTTGTATGCTTGTATCGTAAAGACGTGAAACTTTGCACAGGTTATTTTTTAACAAAAAAAATAACATTTGGAGTGCTTGAAGAAATTTCAATCAAAATAAGGATATCCCTCACACAACATTTTCATTTTTGAGCACATTTGTTTTTTTTTTCCTGCCAGAAAAGCCCCAAATACGTATTTTTGATTATTTAAGTACAATCTACTCTCAATTACCTTTCCAACGATGTATAAAACATCATATTTGTTTTTCATTCCATGGGTATTTTCTGGAGGGTCCTTTTGGCATGATATTGATTAAAAATTCGATTCCTTCACACTTACATGTCACCAAATGCACTTCGGATCTCAAATACCATCTTATTCTACTCTTAAATACCTTTCCAACGGTGTATCAAACACTATGATTTGTTTTCGTTTAACCAGTGTACTTTTGGACAAAAAATAGGCGACATTTTGGATAAAAATTCAAAAATTTAAGATTTTTTCTTTGGAATTACGGCCAGGAATGAAAATTAATTATTTTGTAATATGTGGCATTAAAGTAGTACTAGAACTAGTAGTACTGCTCTACTCCATGTGTCAACTCCACTATTCTTGAATCAAGAGTATGATGGAACTTCGGATACGCATGTGTCGTCGCGACTCATTAGACAAAATTGTAATTAAGTCGCAATTGTATAACTACATTGTAAAAATAAGAAATTAAAATTGCAAAGTTTCGCCAACGATTTGCATATGTCCGGTCGTGTCACATGGAGGTTACCCGGTGACCGTAGTTATTGAATGAAATTTTTAAAATGCTGAATTTTTCGAACGGAGCTCAATATATGGCCCAAGGGCTTTCCAAACATACATCAACCTGAGCCAAAGGCCTTCTAGGTCTGAATTTCGTATATTTCGTGTATGTATATATATTTTTCCGCTATGATTATTATTAATTTATTTTATTTAATTTCAAATGTTTGTTCGTTACGCTTAAAACACAATAAAACATAAACAGTTTTTTTTAAACAGGTATTTCGTCGTTGACTCTATATAGTCAATTCGCAATATCTGTCACAGTTGCTCAGTCGTGAATATTTTGAAATCAAATACATTTTTAACTATGCAGCCGAATACACAACGTTGTTGTTGTATGTTAGCGCTGGTCCAAATCACTGTTCTGAATTGTTGTGTGACATAAGAATGGGACTTAATATAAATAACAATATGCTTGACAGTTAAAATATCAACAAAATATTGAACAACGAAGTTCGATATAATAAATACTTTTCAATTAGCGATAGAATGCATGAAAAAAAAAAATTGCCCGGTGTGAGGCTTGAACTCACGACCTTCAGATTATGAGACTGACGCGCTGCCAACTGCGCCAACCAGGCTATGACCATTTTAAGATCAAGTACAGTTTTGACAGTGCCAGTGGTTTGCAAACGCACAATGATGTTGTTTCTGGATGAAACATATATATTTATATTTGAACGAGACAAAATGAGATATAAAGATTTTCATTATAAAAATATCATAAAATGAATTCCAATATAAATGTAGAAATATTTGTGTGATTGATAATTTCTATTTGGTTTGTGCTTGAAATGGCCGATTTTAAAGACCTTATCAGTTGTTCTATTTTCAAATTATGTATTCCATTACTGTGTTATTGTCTTCTGAACAAACATTATAGTTTCACTATGTTTCGTATGTATATTTTGCCATTGTTCGTCTAATTTAATTAACTACTGAAACAGAATAAAACAAATTTGTCATATTTTCAAGGTTTAAGTGAAGTTTTGATTGTGTTGAGTACTACACTCATCCAAATGGGAATATTCCCGTCTTTTTCAAAAATATAAAAGTATTATTGTTAAGAATGACTGGTTCAAATCCATTCGCATATTCATTCAGCGCTCTATCCGGATGTTTCATATCACGTACAAAGATCGCCGTGATGAACCACGATTCAGGAATTTCGGTGTTGTACCGATATGTGATTTCCAACGGCGACACATTCGTGTCGATACAGATGCATTATACAACATATAAAAATTGTGCCGGGAAAATTTGGTAAACAAAAATCCAAAAAAGGAACGCCAAATTGGAGAAGAAAGAATGCAGTGCAAACAAACATGGGAGTTGGAATCTGTTTTTCAATGTGGAAAAACTTTGCAAATTGGTGAGCAACAAAAAGGATTTTGATCACCAGATTTTTTCGGATGGCGTATCTGTATCGTTTTTGTACAAAAAGCCAAAAGTAAAGCCAGTCGAGACAACGAACGCTGAAATCAAGGCAATGTACGATAGCAAACAATTGAACTATGCTATTGGAGTTGATCCGGGCATGCGTACGTGGAACGCTTCAGTACGACGTGAGATTGAAATCAACGAAGAGGTAAATTTGTTTTTTTGTTTTACAATGAATCAAAGTGATTGAGATTGTGATTGTGATTTCGAATACAATGTTGCTCTCATTTTGTTAGGTGAATTTGTGTATATCCAGCAAACGATATCATTGGGACGCAAAACAAAATCGTCGTGATGCGAAAGCCGAAAGAATCACACGATTGTTTGCATTCGAAGAACAATGTGACCGCAATCGAATTGCAGCTATGATTGGTGAAATGCCATCGCCAAAAGGATCATCATGGTGTTCGTACATTGCACATTGACTTCGAATGATGAACAACGGAATTGAAACGTATTCGGCCAAACAGTATGTACGATTGGGACTCGACAAACACATTGAATCGGTACGTGCGATGGACAAAACGACATTCAATATGGTACGAAATGAACCATCCATTTTACTTTTCCGCACACACCTAGTGTGTAAGGTAAAGTATTGGAATCGGTCGAAAAATTAACACCCTCAAAAAACATGTTTTCTGGGTGTTTTAGGACCCAGGGAACACGAATCTAGCGTTTTTTCGATGTCCGAATGTATGTGCGTGGTACCCTGTACGCTGTACGCTGTACGCTGTACCCTGTACGCAAAAATTTGTTAACACGATAACTTTCAAACCAGAAAAGTAATTCAAAATCTGACTTCACAGGATGATTGGGGTCGCCGAGGAATAGAAACCATTAGATTTTGAGCGACTTTGGTTGATAGAGTAACGTGTCATGTCTGGTGTGATGCCCATGGCCATCCATGGGAAAAATTCAATTTTCCCCCCAAAAGTGATATTTAATGTATTCTTAAACATCCAAAAATATGTATTGGGGGGTTTTTGGGTACGAGAAAACCGAATATGACATTAGTTTTGCGATACAAATATATTTCGACACACCTTTCATACAAATATTTCAAATGGATTTTTGTATGGAAGCCATGCCTGTATGATATCGTAATGACCTGAAACTTTGCGCAGGTTATTTTTATCACACAAAAATAATATTCCGAGAGTTTGAAGACATTTCAATACATATTAGGGGTACCTTCCGAACAAAATTTTGGATTTTTCACCCAAAAACGAAAATTTTGTCTGGGAAGTACCCCTAAATTGTATTGAAATATTTTCAAACTTCCAGAATGTTGGCTTTTTGTGGAAAAATACCCTGTGTCAAGTTTCACGTCGTCATGCAAGGATTGATTCCATTCCCATTTTAAGTAATTTTTATATAAAAAGTGTGTTAAAAATTATGTGTATCGCAAAACTAATGTCAGATTCAGTTTTTCGTGAGTTCAAATTCAAGTAAAAGATAAGTTATAAATGAATTTTGTGGATCACAGTGCGGAAAAGTTCATCTTACGTATGTAAGACATTTTATTCTACATTGGAGCCGGCGGATCAACACCAGCCAATTCGCCGATTAGAATAAAGAAATATATACGCTGTCCAGGCACGCGCAAACCCATTGCATCGATCATGAAACGTGGCAATTGCATCATTCGAATGGTGGGTAAATACATGACATCACAGTCACAGCATTGCCCATTGTGTTTCAAGCGATTTCCACTAGCAACTCGAGGCGATCGATACAAGAAATGTGTGGATTGTGTACCAAATCCAATTGTTGGATTACCACGAACCATCGTAACCAATGTGAGCAAACGATTACTGCAAATGCGACGAGTAATTGAACAAATGTGGCGCGAGATGCGAGAAATGGGCGATGAAATTGCTCCAACTCTTCGAGATGGACCGAATGCAGCTCGTTTGGTTTCAAAGAAGCAACGCTTCTTCAAAACATGGCTACCAAATGTTACAAACGTTGGAATCGAGAGAGCTGCTGGAGCACAACCATCGCTAACAACTGTATGGCTTCCTGATATCGCAGCAGCGAAGCTGATCCTGTACAAAGGTATCTAATGAAATTGATACAAATTGTAAACAAATTGATAATAATGTGTTTTTGTTATACCATTTGGTAGGTGAATTCGTGGTGTTCAAGTGAAGAATTCATCCAAATGTACGCAGACCTACCCGCGTTATCAACAATCAACCTTCACCATTGTATCACGGTCAGAATCAGAATGTCAACAATGGACAACTGCAGCCGTTGTGTAGCAGCGCTCATTCAACGAAATCAACAATATTCAATCAAATTATAATTTAGAAATTAGTTATAACAATTATTTGTCAGTCCGCTAGGCTTGATTAAATTGTGGCCTTGCCACAGAACAAGTATTCTTGTAGGTTAGTATAGTTTACTATACTGAATAGGATATCAAGTCAATTTTTGTATCATACTAATTGATTTTTTTTTTCCATTGATGACGTTGAATTCAACTGAAACTACACACCAATCCGGGCCCAAATTCTATCGTTAACATATGCCCCATAATGGATGAATTTGCCACAACAATTGTTCATTAGGATGGCAAAAATAAAAACACAATTGTATTGTTCATCAACTTTTTTTATCTTTATTTTGTCGATAAAAATTCACTGGTGCTTTTCGGACAATTTAATTAGGTCGATTCGAGTCCAGTTCAAAAAGACCCTTTTTGTTATTCAATTCCGTAACAAATTTATGACATTTCCTATGTAAATTATTCACCTTTTGGCTACTTCAGTTCATTAACCTCGATTTTTAAACGAAGAAAAATAATAATATTAATAATAAAAAATGATGATAATGGTAATAATAATAATAATTATAATAATAATAAACAATAAACCAATTTGTTTGAGATTAATTGCTATTCAATTATAATAATAATTTTTATTAAGAAAATTACAATATTTCTTAAAAATCCTTAAATATTTTGTCGATAAAATGGATAGTTTAACGTTTTTATGGTGCAACAATCTTCGTTGAAGTAGTAGTTGTCTCCTTGGATGTGATGCACGTTCTATGTATTTTTAGATTGGCAATAGCACAATAATAATGCGAATTTGTAGCACACAGTGTACGACTATATGATCAACAAAAAACATGATACAAAAAAACGAGAATTCTTTTTACAGTTTGCCGAATGAAGCGTGGTTTGTAAAATGTAAAGAAAAAAAAAAACGAGACAGACGTAGAGAGAAGATAGACGTCTTGTAATTTATGCTTCATTCATTATTGCAATGGCCATAAATATTGATACGTTGAAGTTCGCCTTGCGCTAGTTCTCTCACTCGCTCCCTATCTCTTTCCCCTTACATTAAACAAAATAAAAATTGTGTACGTTTTTTTCTTGATTTTGCATTTGCTTTGTATTGTTTAGTTTTGCTTAGTTTTTTTTTCAGTTTGCGTATTTGTTTTGTAATGGTATAGAAATTTTCTTCTTGTCAGCTAGGCTATGACACAACGAGATGATGACACTATTTCACAGAAAAGTTCTGTTGAGGGTTGATCGAGGCTGCATTGTTGTTCGACTGTACCCAATTTGAGAAAACGTTTCTACAGTGTAAAACCACGCATTCAGAACCACAGTACTCGTCCTCCCAGTCGTTATGTACAACCGCCTGATTTATACATCCACTCCTTATACATAGCTGGGGCGTAGCTGTTGCCGTTTGCGTTTCCTGCAATTGGTTGGGTGGCATATTGTGAAGAACCATAGTAGTTGTGGGCTGTTGATTTAATTGGAATGAATTAAAATTTTGATTGCTAACATCATTTGCATGAATGTTGTAACCACCTTCACTTCCATAGGGTTGATGATGTGTTGGAATCTGTTGCATTGGCGGCTGAAGATTCCCATGATTTGGTGATGAATTGTATGGATTCATGGCGATATTGTGTTGTTGCGGTGGTGGCGGTGCTTGTTGCTCGTAGCCGTATCGAACCATTGGAACTTGCTGCTGTGGATGACCCATGTGCTGTTGCATTTGCATTTGATGATTTTGTGGAACGTTTGATTGATGATGAATTGGCGACAATTGATTGTGTGGCATTGACATATTCATACTATTGTAATCGATTTGATTTGGATTCGGCGACGATTTGTATGCATTCGTAGGAGGGTTATAAGTTTGTTGATATGGCGATGATTGTGGCATAGACGTTTGAGGACCGGCCTGTTGTTGTGCTATAAATGATTGTTGTTGCTGTTGTTGTGGATTCATGTTTACATTTGGCTGATTTTGTAATTGGGCTTGAATCGAATTGGGTGATTCTTGTTTCACTTGGACTGATGGTTGAGTCGAGTTTTGCTGATTTGGAAGACTCTGAGGCGATTGTTGCGTACTATTTGCTTGTTGAAGTTGATTTTGTGGGGACATGGTACCAGTCGGTGTTGATGGTTTAGTTGAATCAATGTCATTGCCTTTAGATACGATACTTGCGCGATAGACTGCCAACGTTTTCAAATACTCTTTTTTAGCCGCTTCCGTTTTTTTCTTATAGACCTCTTTGTGTTCATGTTCCAGGCCGTCCCACATTGATGCCACTATCGTTGAAACATCGCCAAATGACGCGGTTGGATTTTGACCTTTTATAGCTGCTTGTGTATCACGAAAGAATAATGCATACGCCGACACTGGTTTTGTTGGTTCATTTGGATCTTTCTTCTTCTTCTTTCTGGGTGGTTTTGGCTTCTTTGGTGCTGACGCAGCCGCTTTTCCACCTTTCGATGGTGATTCGTTCAATGGTTCGGGTGATGGTCGCTTCAATGTATTCACACTACCTGGAATGCGTTGAAATAAAACAAAAACGTAAAAAATCAAAATTTATATTGAATCGTTTTTTTTAATATTCAAAAAATGTATGAGAATTGAGAACGAATATGGAACATTGAGTGTATATGTTTATGCGTGTTTTA
Source organism: Contarinia nasturtii (assembly GCF_009176525.2). Classification (NCBI taxonomy): domain Eukaryota; kingdom Metazoa; phylum Arthropoda; class Insecta; order Diptera; family Cecidomyiidae; genus Contarinia; species Contarinia nasturtii. The sequence goes on along the minus strand of NW_022199614.1, from coordinate 93,021 downwards.
ATTTATACTGAAGCGGAAACCGTAAAAGATAAGATAGTATAAAGCACAATAAAGAAATGCGTTTTAAAGAATAAGCCAATAACTGTGTGTCATTGTTATTGTAAAAAAAAACATTTCTCATGTAATTGCTCGTATTTTTTTAAATTCTTTCACTTTTGTAAGTGTTTGAAAGTTTGCTATTCTCATTATCTCATTTATAGCATTTTATGAAAAATATAGCACCTTTTTCGAAAAGTGACACTTACCATCGCTATCTTCGCTGGTTGTACCATTTTCTGTGGGAACACCGTAGTGCGGAGACTGATTGATTTGATGAGTCGTTGGACTGCTCATAATTTGTGGTTGTTGTACATTCATCGGTGGCGACTTATAGGGTGGTGGCATCATTAACATTTGATCCTGTGACTGATTTTTTTTTTATTCATAATTGTAAATTTGAAAAAAATTAAATGGGAACAGAACAAAAAAGTTAGTTTTGAATAGTCTGAATATGTTTGCGGAACAGTCAATAATATATTTATCCATGTTCAGAATTGTGAGTCTCAATTTACTTGGTTATGTTGTATATATGTATGTAAAAAAAGTTCTTTGTATATTAAAGTAAAGTACTGTACGTATAGTATAATATATGTTGCGCAATATTTCGCTGGAGTTAAATTTCGCCAATAAACTCTATATACATTCAACTTGTCTATCATTCATTCATGTTCAAAATTGCTTTTGAAGTCATGAAAGATTTCCTCATCTTTAATAAGTCTCTATCGATATATGCTTATTGATTGTTCCGTTAAAAATATATATAACTACAAGGCTATTATTCGAATGAAAATTGATGGCTTTTGATTAATAATTGACAAAAAAGAAAGTGGAAAAGTACCTGTTGTGTTTGTTGGTAATGAATTTGCTGTTGTTGCTGGGGTGGCGGCAGCGGACCCTGAGCCTGAACTGGACGAGGCTGAATTTGTTGCATGTGATTTTGGGGTTGGCCCTGATGATTATAAACGGGATCACCCTGTCATTTGTTTTTTTTTTTTTTTTAAAGCGTACAATGAATTATAAGATACTTGATCATGAAATGGAAGTTGAAAAATAAAACAACCGACACAATGTTGACTTACGTAGTGCATTTGTGGATCCATCATTGGGCTGTTATATATTGGCATGTTCATGTTGTTCGGTGGCGCAGCGAAATTTCTTTGATTTGCATCTTGCTGTTGCCACATATATTGTTGGTCTTGCATTTGTTGTGGGGGCATTGGCATCGGATACTGATCCATTTGATGTGTTTGATGTGTTTGTTGCATAATTTGCATTGAGCTCACGTCGAAATCGTCGTCACCAAATGATGGCGTGTGGAATGTCTACAGGATTGAAAAATGTACATGCATGAAAAAAAGGGGTTAGTGTTGTAGAAATGATTAGAAATTTCCATTATTAGAGTTCAACAAATAGACACAAAATTGAATTTATTTATAGTTCTCTACAAAAAGTGTACAATACAACAATTAGGCGAACACATACACATACAAACACACACAAACACGCACATACATACACATACACGCATTGACTCTCATCGGCAACGCGAACTTATCGACTAACTTTACAATGCATAATTAATCTGAAATTTTACTTCAATCAATTTTAATTAATGTTTTGAAAAGTATTTTATTGGTTTCTTTTACATATATATTTATAACTCTAAGTACATAAAACACGCTCACAAATATAAATCGTTCTCTTGTATACACACGGCTAATGATACACAACGAACTGTGAATAAAGCATTTTATCCACAAACGGGCTCTCTTCTAATGTAAATAGAAATCCAATATAAATTGAGTTTATTATTTCACTCGTTCGAATACATAAACGTTCATTCGTTCGTTCATTCGTTTACACATATATATACACACACATACACATTCATACACTCATATATACAAATACATATATACAACATGGAGTACACGCATAGAGTAAACGAAGGAATGGAAAAAAATTCGAGCACACCACACTGGAGAATTTATCAAGCAGCGCGCAAACGAACCAACAACTACAAATGCACAAATCTAATTAATAATTATTTACTTTTTCTGTACTCTTCTGTTCTCCTTGACTCACTCGCTCACACTCTATATGCTCCCTCCTTGTGTTCATTGTTACAAACAATATCTCTCTCTACTATGTACAGTATACATACTAACATTCATTTCAAAGTAATCCGACACGTTAAGCTCTTTTTATCGCTTCAATTAAGACGCGTTTACGACCGATGTCATAAAACTAAATTCAATATTTTCTTCTTCTTCTTCTTCTTCTTCTTGTTTTGCTTCTTCTTTTTCGTTTATATATATTTTTTATTTTAATTTCTTTTCTCTTTATTATTGTTCGTTACTTTAAAATTAGAAACGAAGAAAATTGTAATGAATATCAATACACACATACACACATAGACAGAAATGAATCAACTAAATAAGAAAAGTGATGGCAAACGATGATTGCATCGTCCAAATAATGAAAAAAAAAAAACTCCAAACGGAAACTATTGCAAACTTTGTAAACTTTTTCTTTCTGCTTGTAAAATTTATTCCGAACAACGTTTATCAATCTACGACCGTTTTGAAAACAAGAGGAAAATTTTCTGATTGCATTTCGTGCTGTGTTTTCTTTAGACTAATAACATTTTGCCTCACTCTCTACAAACATTACTCATACTCATATTCATGCTCCGAGCCCAGCGGAAAACCACCTCCACCGTACATACCCGATCGGTACGGCGCACATACAACATTGGAAAAATGATGAGGAAGTTTGAAAAATAAGTTGAAGTTGAAATTAAAATAAATGAAGAAGAAACGATGTAGTGGTGGTCGTTGTCGTAGTTATTGTAAAAGGTGATCCCTTAAAAAATAATAATGAAATAATATGGTTTTTTAATGCATTTTCCCGAGGATGTTGATTTTGATTCATGCTTGTAATTCAAAACTCCATCTATACATTTTTACAACTATACACATTTGTATTTCACATTCTTACTCGTTCAATGTCCCTATTTCTATCCCGTTCTAGATCTCACTCCTCTAGAGCATATACATAACATTTTGGAATACTCAAAATGCTTAAACACTCAAATACACGTACGTCCAAAGCGCAATCTGTATACGAAACGAAATGCGCGAGTTTCATTTTTATCTAATAAGTACAAGTACATTACCCGAATAGAGAGACAGAGAAGTACAGTTCGTAGCCGATACAAACATTGGATTGAAGGAAAACATTGAATCGAGTGTATGGAGAGTAATACGAAAATACAAATAATAAGAAGAGGAAAAAATTCATGAACACAAGCATAGAGGCTAAGCACGGCGTAGCCGAAATGTAAATATTCCATACAACAATACAATGCATGCTTGCTGTTCTTTATATCACACACTCTCATATATACATTCATTCATCCATCCAGCCATCCATCTATCTATCCACCATCCATCGCGAGCGAACGAACGAATGAGCGAGTGAGCTTAGCTTGCTACGCGGAGTCACTCTAAAATTCTAAATAATTTTATTTGACTGAAAAATCGATAATGAAATTTTAAAAAGAAAATATCAGGCTAAAGGAAAGTAATAAATTATTCACGCACACAGACAAACAACATACGCATCGCATACGTTACATAGCTCTATCAATACAGTTAAATGAATATACATACAGGGACGCACAAAGATAAACAGAATATTGTGTAGTTAAACACACAGCGCAATGTGAACATACAGATCGCAAGGTATGTATGCAAAAGTGTGAGAGAGAAACAGATAATGAGAGAGAGGGAGGGAGAGCTAAAAGTAAACTCTACGGTTTAGATTTTGAACTGAACATTCTTGCACACATACGCACAATCACCAACTTCGAGAGAAGAAGTAGGTTTTACTGTACGATGAATATCTCATATTGCACACAAATACAATCTCCGATTCTGAATTGAACGCACACTAACACAAATATTTTACAACGAATACACACATCTGTACGCTACTGATATGCAGGGTCGTTGTCTGTTTTTCGGAACAAGAAGGAATTTATCGTCGTTTTCGTTTTTTCTTTCATCCAGCACTATATCAATATTTAATCTATTAATTTCATTTCATGCAACAGCAACAACAAAAACTATACGCAAATACACACTTTTTCAACAGTTTCAATGTGGCCGAGTAAAGCAAATAATTCCTCGATTTTTTTTAATTAATAAAAAAATGATTTGCTCTTGTCGAATGTGTCGCTATCTCTGTCTTTGTATTATTTTCTTGGTGGCTGTACTCAAAATGAGAAAGTCATTAGGAGAAATCCGAAAATATCATATACACACACATGGAAGTCTCATTATGCTTATTTTCTTATTGCTTGGACGGTTGTACAAACGAATCAAAAAAGAAAATTTCATTCATACTATTTTTTTTAATTAAGAAAAAAGAAATCCCGGGGCCATGAGTCAGAAATCTATGCGACGGAAACGAGCATTGCTTTTTGAAATTTTATTTTTTGCTACTTACGTTCAATTGCTTATTTTGTTGTGAATTGATATCACCAATATTTGGAATTGTATTTGACATGACGCTTCGTCACTAATTCAAATTAAAAATTCACTTAATTTGTGCACCAAAAAATTGTTCTTTGTTCAGAATTAAAACTACACATACGAACGTGAATACGTAAAGTACTAGTTCTGAATCTAGCAAGTTGAAATGACTTGCTCCGTTTGTACTACTAATGAAATAATTTATTTTTTTCAAAAAGTCTTCTTTTTTGTCATATAAAGACAAAAAAAAAACAGCGAAGTAGAACGTGTATAGAAAGTCGTACGTTTGCGTTGATGGCACACAGCTCACTACTACAACAACTGCTTCGTGGTAGACATTTTAACATTATAATACAGTCATTGCTCGCGCTCTCCGTCTTTTCCACCTTCTCCTTCTTCTTCTTTCTTCTCGCTAGATCGTTCATCGGAAAAAGTGCTTCGTATGTCCCTTAAGCTGTATTCGGTTTCTTTTCTACTAGTTTCTATGTATTGGTGTGCACATATGCGCTTGACATTTAAATTTGTTACTTAGTTCAGCAAGCGAACTCACTCTCCGAACCTATATTAATGTTTCGAAAACAATAAATTTGAATATATGAACGATGAAAATTAAAACAATTTTAAAAAAAATGAAAATACCTTCAATAAAAACTTGTTTTTACAGTTTAGACGTACCTAGGACGTACTCATGAATTGGACACCGTTCCATTCGAATTCGAAAAATGGTAGAAAGCATTTGTAGCCAATTTCACATTGGATGACACTATTCATTTTGTTTGCGTTTTGACACACAGAATAGCTGTAGTGATGATATTTTCAGTTTCATTTAGTTGTAGATGCTGAAGTGAATAAGCTGTATTTGGTTTATGTGATTGTTTGAGATATTACTGTGCGTTCTCCCACTTATTTTTAATACGTTTTGAGCAGAAAATCCCGTTCTGGTAAAAAGACTTTTCACGTCGTTTATGACTTTAAACAATTGTTCATCGAGCCAATGTTAAAGCATTTGAAAAGTCAATATTTTTGCTATCGATATATTCGCATTAATACGACTTCAATCAATAAATTGATACGCAAAAAATTTGTCCTTCAACAATCGAGTTAAATTTGGTTTAGACAAATTAAACGTGGGCTAATATTGCTTTTCTACCTTGGCTGGAATCCACTCAATACATTTCATTTTTGTGTTTGTTTTAATAAAATTCCATAATTTGTGGTTTTCATAATCTTACTCTATTCGATAATACAATATTTACAATCACAATGTGACAGATGGCAAAGAGTCATCTACATTCAACTACATTCCATAAATTGTTCGCATCGATATCTGTGATTGCGTAGTTTGACTTGAATATTTTGATATTTCATTGTTTTGTGTACTACACTGTGCGTATTATTATTTTTTCTTAGTAAATTTTAACAAAGTTGTTCTTTGTTTGACAGATCAAACCTAACAATTTACCATAGATGTTTGTTTATTGAGAAGAATCTAAAATAAACATTAAGATTGGTCGAAGATTTTTAAATTGTGTTACGATTTGGATAAGATAACGTTAAATTTAAAATAACGTTATTGTAACTCGGTGGAAAATCCAATCGTCAAATCATGGATGATTCGTTTAAGGAGCCACCTTTGCCAGTATTCAAATCAATAGACGAAGAATGTACATACTGGAAAGAACGATACAATGAGATAAGACAAAAACTAATCGAAACAAAACAAGAGTTCACCGATTTTGAGGATAATTCACGTCAACTGGAGGCTGAATTGGAGACATGTCTAGAGCAACGGGAAAAAACAATCCAAGACTTAAAACATTCACTCGACCAACTGCAAACTGATAACGAATCATTGCGGGTATGAATAGTTGAGAAATCAATTTCATTTCATCAGCTTAATTTTAAATACATATACATTTTATTTTATTTTTTTCAAAATATAGAATAAAATATCCAATTTCGAAACGGACTACAACTCATTGGAGAATAAACATACACAAATTACAATGGAATTGGAAGAGTTACGGGAAAATACGCGTAAAGTTGAACAGAAAAATGACGATTTGGAACGAGCTAATCGTGTAGTCGCGGCAACTGTAACAGACTTAGAAGCAATGCTAAACCAAGCATACGAAAAGAATGAATTTTTAGAGTTAGAAGTAGAAGATAAGGAAACTTTGACAGTCAAACATCAACGCGTCTTGGATGAACTTCGTGGTATGCAATTTGAATTCAAAATGATTCATTAAATTAATGATTAATCAACATCTGTCTGTTGTTACTCATTTATATTAGATCTGAAACAGGAGATGAAAGTGAGAACATCATCAAATACAACCAATCCAAATGATAAAACTCCACTACGTGAGTATACTTTAATTTTCCTCATAATTCCACAAAATTGCTAAATATATGCGCTTTATTTCTTTTCACACAGATTCCGATAATATGCTGAATGGAAACACTCCACCGATAGCTAGTCAAAAAGCTTTCAACATCATAGCAGATTCATTGAGACGAATAGACGTAAGCCCAATTTTTTGACAATTGTTCGCGAGGCTTTTTTCACACTTGTTCGAATTTTTCCCGTATTTGTTTTGATTTTTTCTGTTTCAAACGCGCTTTCGATTTTCATACTTTTGCTTTTGTGTGCCTCAAATATTTCATGGTTCTGCAAAAAGCCATTGAAATATTTCAAAGTTTCAAATGAAATAATTTGTTATTCCCTATTTGTCGTTTATTCCTCACATTTTCCCCCCATTTTTAGCGTTTTATTTTATTACTTCCTATTGTATTACAACTTCCTCCCGGCCCTATCGACATTTATTATTTTCTTTCACAATTTGTTGACATTAGCAAAAAATCCAATTGCAGTTAAGTAAGTTACTCTGTCCGACATGTGATAAATTGAAATTCCGTTGTGTATGCCCCAAACAAATGACACCACCACCATCTTCAACTCCGATAAAACCACCTCAATCGGAATCATCATCTACACATTCATTGCAAACAAATTTCGTTCGATCGTCAAAATCAACTGATTCAATTGACATGGATTGCGGTAACAATTGTTTGCTTGACGAAAGCAGTCGATCTACGTCGCGTTTATTTCAATCGTTCCAATGGTCGAACGTTTTTAACGGCAGAAATTCCAAATCAACTAGTCAATTAAATCTTATCAATTGTGATAAAATGACAATCGCGTCCTATCCGAATGCTAATTGCGATGCGCCGCATAATAATCAACTGTTAAAAGGTTCGATTCATTCAGCCTATAATTATCTCATCTACTTCGCTTCACAAGAGCTTAAGATATATCCAATCATAAAAATTCTAATTCGTCTAACCCACAAAACTCACTCATCATATTATTTAGACAACGGTCAAGGTACTAACACCTATTTTAAGTCGAATTTGATTGCATTTGATGTGTACGATTTGATGAAATCTAATTTAGTTATAATATATGAAATGAATTCTAGTCATTAGACTTAAACGAATGCGATATTGCACTCACACTTAACTCTTCATTAACCCTTGAGTTTTCATGTCATCCCCTTTTTTCATTGATTTTACCTAACATTGTTTGCAATTAGAATCCAATTGTTTGCTTGCGTAAGATAAAAATCTTGTGTTCATTTAGAAACAGACAACTCATATTTTCAACATTGAATAATGAATAATGAATTTAATGTTCTTTTTTTTAATTTACTAGATAATGGCCGCAAAATTGAAAGCTTGTCAAGAGATAATGCCTCCACCAAGTCAACAACAACAACAACAACGTCGTAAGCAACAGCCGTACATGACCACAGTACAAAAATCAGCGTCGTCGAGTTTAAAAAGCCTAAACGGCAGTTTGAATTAATTCGATTTTCTTGTATTTTTGCTCAATTATTTTTTAATTTCTTTTTTAAATGCTTTAAAAAGACATAGATATTTTCGAGAGAGTTAAACATACATAATTATATATATACATGCAGTAAGGAATAAAGGAAAAAAAGCCCGATATCATTTTATTCATTTAAGTTAATTGCCGAATCTCTATATGTCCTGAAGAGTATTTTTATTGCTATTTTTTTTTAAATCGAATGTAAATGTTCAAATGCCTTAAAATATGAATTTTTCATTTATCGAATAAAGTTTTGCGTTTAATCAGGAAATTTGTTTGTTTTTATCTATTCAGAGTCATTAATTGTCAGCTGATAAAAACCACTATAAAAACGTTCAATTTTCATATAAACAGAACCGAACTGTCAAAATACAACACATCGAAACATAACCTCAAAAAAGGGAATACAAACATTTGAACGCTTTGTAACAATAGCTCAAATCTATCGGAAGCAAGTTTACAACACAATGGTTGATTCAGATATTTTTCGCGTGAAAATTGATTTCGGAAATTTTTTTTCCGATCACAAATCGAAGGCATACGTCAGTGTTAATCGTCAGTGGAAAAATGTTCGCCAATTTCATCGCCATATTACTGAAATATTCGACGTGAAAAAATTTGTTTTGCTTGCAAACGATGGCGTATATTTACACCGTAATATAATATTAAATCTTTTAACATATCCATACTTTTTATAACCTTTTTCTTTGATATTATTTGATTACAGCCAAAGAGCATATTGATATTATCCAAAGTGGTGATATAATCCAGTAAGTAGGCCTTTTTTCATTCGTAGGAACAAACTAGGATATTCTTCATTCATTCGACTTCTTCTTCTTATTTTTTTTTTTAATTTGTTATAAAGTGTCATTGCCAAGAAAGATGACAGCGAATCAGTTATTTCAACTGGAACGGAAGTGATGGTTACTTTGACCGAAAAAATAAATACTACTGGTGGAACATTCAAAGTTCCAAAAGAAATCATCTCACCTGAGAATTCAATTAATTTTGCTACTTGTGACGATGACTATGCCGATTCAGTAGGCACCAATGAAACAAACAGTACAGCTTCGAAACGTAAGCGGGTGCGTCATCGTAAGAGAAAGAATAATTCCGTAGGATACGATGAAAATGAGATGAATTTTCCCAATATACAAGCATCAACCATAACAGGTGGTACACCAAAAAACGACACAGTTCCAAAGTCTCCACGTGTCAAAGCTATATCGAAATGCAACACTCATGTGAGGTAAGCATTTTTTGGATACAAATATTTCGAATTATTTTCTCCTGCCATTGAATTGAAACAACAAAACGCTTGATTGTATATAATATTTGCATTTATTTATAAATGTAAATTATCTTCTTAAAACTAATGGATTTTCTTCATTCACAATTTTATAAATTGCTCTGCAACCGAATTGGATTACAAAATAGATGTACATGACATTTGGTATATATTTCATTGAATGTGTCCTTTGTAAAGTCTTATTTTCAGTAAAACGAGTGTGTGATTATTTCCGATTTTCCTATCATCATTGCTCAGTATTAAACCGAATATATTTCTGTTTTCTCTCGATTCATTTTTTTTTCTTCATTCTTTTACTTATTTTCTTTTGTTTGCGTTAAGCATCCTAACTTTCTTTTGTCATTGTTTAACTGAAACCCCTTTTGATTTTATTCCAAAAGTCCGCTCAGATTTGTTAGAGAAGTATTCATAAGTTCAGCAGCGCGCGGCAAAGTTATCTCGCCACGTTGTAAGCGGCCAATCAAGTCTTCATGACCATGATCCATTAAAAATTCACGTAATCTCGAAACCATAAACGGACCTCTGCAAAAAAAATCAAAATGAGATTCATTTGCCAAAATTCTGGACGTTCGTTGGTCTGCTTCGACTGCTCTTGATGGATGCCAAACTTACCGATATGGATGTTTTAACTTAAAAGAAATAAAAACGTAGAATTAATTTATTTTATATTTGAGCGAGAGTGTAAGATGCTTTTGATATGTACAAAAATAATGTATCTGCATTTTAATACAATATTTTTGAGCAGAATGGATTGAATGCAAGGCACAAGAGAAAAAATTGCGTTGATGCTTACACAGCCATATGTCTCTCGATATCTACCATACAGTGTACCATAAGAAACTCCAAGAAGTTGAGCCGCTTTTTTCATTTCCAGTTCCTTTGATTTGATCGCTTCCATAACACGTTTAGTAAATGTCTCTTCCCAAAATTGCGGTCTACGTCCTTTGGCCAAATAATCATTCATTTTGATAACATCACGCCATTCTTCTTCCTCTTGCGGTGTTAACATTACCTAAACGTAAAAAAACACACCATTTGATAACATTCTTATAGATTATATGTTAAATATAAATGGTTATATGTTAGAGTAAAAAACAGACCTGTGATGACAGGCCTGTGGATTCGTCCATTGGGCTGCTCGGGTTGTAATCATTTTCATCATAGTAATCATTTTTTACGCTTGCCGGTGTGTCTGGTCGTTCAATTTTCGGTTGAATTGGCATTAGAGTCGGTTCATCGTTATCGCACGCCATTGAAACTTCCATTGATTGCTCTAACATTGTGCTGGGTGATTCGTGTGAATTTTCGTCGTACATAGCATTTTGATCGGGATGTACATCAAAACTGTTTGCTGTGCTTTCGACATGCGTTATTTTCGGTGTGCTATAACTATCGAAATCGTCATCAAGAGGTGGACGACCGCGTTTCTTTTTGACCGTTGGCATTGTCTCCTCGACACCTCGTTGAGGTGAGTTAACTGGAAGTAGGAACTGGTTGGCACCTGATTTTGTCACCTGTATAGGTTCATCGGCGACGGATCCTTTTCCTGACGATTCTGCCAATGGATCCACATCGCTAGAATTCAATTGATTGTTGCTATTGCTACTGAAAGAATGGCGTTTTGGTTGTTGAAGTGGTTTTGCTGGTGTAACTGCAGTTTCATTCAAATGCATCAAGTTCCGTATGTTGTGAGTTCTGTTCTTTGTTCGTCTGCTGTCACCATTTTCATCAGTCCATGACACTTCAGCCAAACCTTTGATTCGTAGCTCCTCCGCAGTTCGTAGCAATGATGCTAATTGTTCCTATAGTGACAAGAAAATATAAATACAAATTGTTTTTAAGATACTCACCAGCCCATTTCAAATGTGAATTTCACTTACGTGTTCAACATTGATTTCGCCTTTGTACATAAATTCGATTAGACATCGAATATCATCGAATTTGCAATCTTTCATGATGACAATTGGATCCTTGTCTGTGTATCGATTTGAAAGTATCGAATCAAAGAACGTGCTGCACGCACATAAAACTACCCGATGTGCCCGAAGAGTTTGTCCCTCGCACGCCAAAGTCACATCACAAAATGCCTCACGATCCAATAATTGCGAAAACATAGTTTGCAAATTGCTATGATGATATTTCCATCGAAGGCAATATTGTTGCAACGCCATTTTTAAGAAACTGTTCAGAAAAAGATTACACAAGAAATATACCAGAAATCATAAATGAGGGCTGACGAATCAATAAACAAAGTGTAAAAAAAAAAATTTGCAAAAATTACAATTAAAAAAAACCATAGTTGAGTCTACTTTTCTTGTTCACACACCATATGCCGTGAATTCAACTGATAACTCAAAAACATTTATTTCTCGTCTTTTAATCGAACAACAACTTTCAATACAAATAACATGAATTACTCGGCTTTATATAAAATTATATATAAATATGCATATATATAATAATTCCTTTTATGACTATATTATGACTATGGCGTATGTGTGTGTCGCATTTTCTATGTGTTTCTTTTTTATTCAACTCCTCATTCGCAACTCGAAATCAGTGATTAAATTGACGTATTTTATTTTTCAAAAAATATATATATATATATATATTCCGGTCGCAATTTTATTATGAAAACATTCATAAATGTATATTTAAACAGATATATGTTTCACCTCTTTTCAGTTTCTGGCCAATAAAAAATTTGTATAATTATGCAAATTAATGACTCACGTTAAAAATGATATGAGTTCTTTTTTTCGAAAAAAATGACCACTTTAAACTTGACCTGGTCTAGAAAAAAACGTATTTTTTTGTTTGGAATTTTACATTTGCTACAAGTAAACATGCGCGACCGAACGCCAAAGAATGTCTGTTTTGTATTTAACTTCGAAAAATCGAACGATGATTGTCGTAATCGAATGACGATGCAAAAAAATTTCAAAAAAGCTAAATTTACGAAAAAATTTCGAAAAATATTTCAATCAACTCGAACAGACGATACAATTGTGCGAAGTGTTCTCCGTTTTATACGGACAATATTCATCAACACATCTTATACGATGACGATGACGACGTCGACTTCACTGTACACAAACACAATGCTCTCGCTCTTATGCGATGAGATAGCGCAAAAACTGTTTAGAATGATATATTATCGTATTGAATGCTTGCGGTGCCTTTTCTCTCTTCATTCTTTCGTTTTTTTTTTTTTTTTTTTGAAAAAAAAGTGCTATTTTTTGTCATTTCTACTAATACACAGACACACAGTCTGAGTGTTGTATTTGTATTGCTGTAGGTCTGTGTCTGTGTACGCTTACTTTTTGCACTGTATAAGCATATAGTTCTTTTCTCATGCAGTACATAGGAAAAATGGAATAAGCAAAAAAAGCATCGAACAAAAAACTAAAGATGAAAATAAAAGGAAAAAAAGGAAACAAATGAGAAAGAACAAAAACTGAGTGCTTATTGCTGGAAAAAGTGGTGGTGCATTCCATTCTGTGCTCCAGATCCATTTGCCATTTTCATTCAATGTTACTCTTTATCATTCTCTGCCTCACATCAACAACAAAAACATCAGTATCGACGAGAAAAATAAAAAAACACAGAGAGAAAGAAAAAAGAAACAAAAAACTTATGAAAAACATGAGCAACAAAAAACAACACGCGCAATTTCAACAACAACAGCTATAACATCATCGCTTTTTTCAAAATGATTTTCTTTATATATATATACAATACATGAAGGAATATTTACGGAGAAGCAGGCTATCGAACGTGTGTTTGTGTGCGAGCGGAGGTTTTTTTTTTCAAAAAATTTCAATTAAATTCAAGTGGAAAAGAAAAACACAATCGTCGACTGAGTTACGTAGTTGATCAAAACGGAGGACAAAAACAAATTTCATTGTGTATTTACGCGATGATTCAAATATTCATTCGTTTACTCGCTTGCTCCAATATATATTTTGTATGTTACCTTCATTGTTCTTATTGTTTTTCTCTACTCATGCTGTTTTTTTTTTTCAAATAGTCTATCGAATAACCTAATATAACTTTTTTTTTGTAAATATCAAACAACTTATGGAATACTGTTGTTCGCTACAGAAACAATTCGCATATAAACAGATTTATCTACGGTGTATTGCCTCAACTGAGTGTGAAAGAATAGTGTTGTTTTTTGTTCACTTTAGTTTTTCCTCTCTTTTTCTCTCTTTCGTCTTCTTTCAAATTATTTTTTTGCTACTTCCAATAAACTACAACATGCATGCTACATATACATGGAACATATAAAATTACGGCTTATAGTAATCTTGTTTTTCTAATCGTACGTCAATAACATAGATTTTTTTTTTTTGAAAATACGAAACACGATGGTTTCGACTTTTTCAGAATCGCGTGTAACTTTTTTTCAAGACCTTAATGATTTTGAGTGTTATTATCTCGACAACAACTATATAGCATATAAAATCACTCACTTTATAAAATTGTTCACCGTTTATCGTTGAAAATGAAAAAAATTTGCGATTTAATGGAATGTATCAATGACCAGAGTCCATTTGGTACGAAAAATGCTAAAGGGACTTTAGCAATTATTAGCATCAATCCATAAAATTCAAGCCTTTAGTTTTGTTCAGTCTATGTATTTACACAACAGGAAAAAAAAAACAATATATGTTGATCACCACCTTGAAATTGACTTGAACTCAAAATGATAGGCAGTTTGGTTAGTTTGACGTTTTGTTTAAATTTCGTCTCACTCTGATATCGTTCACAAAATGTCAAAGATCTCAAATCTATTTGATTTTAATAAGTTTCTTCACATTTGCTCTTGTAATTGGTATGATTGTGTGTTTCTCTAATGCGGTGTACGGACAGCGCGACGTAGTTTTGACGTTATCTTTGCGTTGTTCCAACCAGTACTAACCGAAATGAAAGAACGCCGATCGTAGTATTGTTAATCTCTCACAATGAATTCTCTCTTCATGTGATGAGTGCAAGCTTGCCTGTATTTGTTTGATGTATGTATGGTAGCATGTATGGACGACAGTATAGTAACTACGCGGAGTTAGCGACAAGAACGCATGAATACGTGTAGTACTGTTTTCAAGTGGAAAATCACAAAGTCATTTTGCATACGTGTTTGTGTGCGGTATATGTATTAGTGTGTATGTGATATCTATATGCAGAGAATTGAGTTGTGAGAGTCACAAAAAATACGTTATGTATTTCATGCGATATTGAAAAAAAAAAAAGAAAATACTTTGGTGCCAACGCATGTGGATATCGAAAAGGAAAAAAAGCAATTTTATGAACGTCTTTATTCTTGGGCTGTTCCAGACCTAACAAGAATGAAAGAGAATGAGAAATAAGAAAGCAGTAGTCTATACTCTATATGTTCCGGGAAAAATATTGTGGGGCATATACCACACTGTAAATGCTTCATATCGTCAGCATCCGCAACTGAATTCACCCTCAATTTTTTACGAATTTAGTATCCGTTTTTTTTTTTTTTTTCAAAAATGAAAAAGAGGACCGCCCTTTGCTCAAAATTGAAAATTCAAATTACTCAAATATTCACATTCACACACATGGATGGAATCCCTTGTCAATATACATGTGCCTATATAATACATTAGACATTACTTGCTCGTTTTTTCATATAATTTTTTACTGTCGTTTTTTTCGTGGCCCTTTTTTGTATGACAAAACCTGAATCGATATCGGAAAAAGACGAAAAAATTGCTCAAATCCATAAGGGGACTTTTTTTTCTTTACGAACGAAAAATGTATATAATAAATATAAAGATTAAACTGGTTTATTCGGCAAACATGCTCGTGAAACTGTAAAAGTTTTTGCACCGTTATATGCACAGTATATTTTAATAATATTTTAATAATAACACGGATGATTTTATGAAAATTTAAGATAATTTTCTGCATTCAGCATTGAAACAGATTTAATTACATTTCACTTGAAATGTAACAAGTGGTTCATACGCATCGAACACACTGTATCAAAATGTAATATGCAAACCAGTCGCTCAGTGACGTCGGTGATGACTACGTTCTGATATGCTCTGATTTCATACATTCAATCATCCATTTTCATATTACGGTTGCATTGAAAAGTATTCGGCACCCTTTTTAATCGATGTACTCCTGTCGTAAATTTGAAAAATAAAACATGTTGTAAAAACTTTAGAAGCGTGTGTCAAAACGAAAGAAAAAAATAACTTAAAAGAAATAAAAACGTAGAATTCATTTATTTTATATTTAAGCGAGATCAGTGTGTAAGGAAAAAAAACACGTGCATGCGTTTGATATATACAAAAAATGTATCTGCATATTAATACAATATTTTTCGGCAAAAAATACGGACAGATGCAAAAGAGCAGAATGAGAAAAAAAATTCTCTTGATGCTTACACAGCGACATG
Source organism: Contarinia nasturtii (assembly GCF_009176525.2). Lineage (NCBI taxonomy): Eukaryota > Metazoa > Arthropoda > Insecta > Diptera > Cecidomyiidae > Contarinia > Contarinia nasturtii. The sequence continues at coordinate 76,807 of NW_022199614.1, read as the reverse complement.
GGGTGAAACATTCTATATACAGACTGTTGTACAAAATATATGTTAAAATCGGGGACGGACACCAAACTACAATACTGCATGGTTGAAAAAAATGTAATATGTAACTATACATCTATTGTGTGCAACACAAAAACACACCTAAATTTGGAAGAAGAATCTGGTCTCGCTATACATAAAACCAAAATGACTTCAAAAACTTGTCGAAAAAAGATTCATTGTTGTCATGACGACCGATCTATATGAATCATCAGGGATTTTAATTCAATAAGAAACTAAAAAGAACTCTACTGTCTTTTCTCCTTTAGGAAAAATTACAAACAAGATTGCCTTTGCCCCCGAATTTCGAAGAAAATCTTTTTGGAACCGAAAAATCCCAATTTTATTTACTCTGAAAATTTAAATACATGATTGAAAAGAAGGAGTCAATATTCCTTTAACCTTTAAATATTATTGATTTCGTTGACAGTGCTGAACCACAAATCGAGAAGAACGATGAAAGCAGCAACCAACAATCAAATGATATGAATATTGCTGTCAACGCCAATGACATCGATTTTCATACATCAAAAATCAAATATACCCGATCACAATTGATTGATATTGACGATGCAGCAAAGAGCCATGCAAATGACACCAATTTTTTGAATAATTCCCTTATAAAAGCATTCGATTTATGGCGCAAAAAAACATTTGACGAAGAATTGACGGCCAAACAAAAAAGAGTAATGAATTGGCAAAAGAAAAAGTGTGAAGATAAAGAAATGGCTCAAATGCTCAAGGAAGATTTGCCGCCAATGTCCACTACACATAATCAAGCTTCTTCCGATTGGAACATTAACACGTTGACAGATGCTTTGACTAGAGATCATGGATTTGTTTTGCTCAATACTAATGCAAAAGTTGATCGTTGGCTTAGTTCCGGACAAAATCCAAGCGATTATGGAAATGCCACAGTTCAAGCTGCTTCTGTAATGGTTCCCATTGAAACAGTTGATTTGATGCCAAGTGGTTTGAATGATTTATCAACCATTAAAGCGGACGAAACTTCATCTACTGTATCCAATAGAAGTGCTATTCGAGCAAGGCTCCTCGAAAAAACTTCAAAAGTCAAGCAAACACTTCGAAACTTAACCAAAATAAGGAAATTTATATAATTCAAATAATTTCACGAAAATCTTTTTATACTTCATACAATATGCAATTTTTCTAAATAAAGAAAATTTATTTACATAATAAGGCCGCATATTGATCACGTCTTTTCAAAATTTTATCAAATACAATTATAAATTGAAAATTTCTGGTTCCACTCATTCATTTCAAATGTTCAATGTATACTTATTCCCATATAGATTTGAAGATGATGAATTATTGTCCGAATTGGACGAGGAAATATTTCTACCCAAAACAGCACGTGTCATACATGCAGAAATTAAAGGTAATTTTTCGTTTTATACATATAAGTACGTTTTAACATTCTTTATCTTTTCAGATGTAACAAATATGAATAGTGAAACACCAAGAATGGACGTTGAAACTACTAAAACAAATACGTCATCTAAATCAATTGATGTTGTGCAAATCAACGGAGATGATGCTGAGATTAAAAATGCACCAAACGAAAAAGAAGAACCGGCTCTTGAACATTTGGCGAAACATCTTGAGACAATTGGAAAATACAGAGAAATAGACAACGACATAAAGGAAATGGATATGATTGCGTTCAAGGTATTTACGCCGAATTTTCAGAAAAGTGATTATATCATCGGTTTGGTGGAATCCATTATTGAACATGATCTTATATTGCAGATAATGGGTGAGAAAAGACATAATGAAAATTCGAAATCATAATTTAAATTGGAAAATTTGATTGTTATTTATTTACAGCGGGAAGTAATCAAATTGCACATTTAAATGATTCAAATGAAGGCGACACCGAAAGCATTCGCATTCAAATTAACAAAATGGACATATTTGATGGCAAAATACTAATGTTGTAATACAGAATTTAGTTAATAAATTCAAAATTCAATAGAAATAAAAATGTTTGATACTTGAGTTAAGAGATTTGTTCAGAAATCAGTCAGGAAGAGGCTTTTTGTGTTGGCGCCATCTATGGGTCGGATAAAATAACAAAATGCTTCCCATTTCCAATTCATCCATTGTTCTGTATGTGCTATTATTATAGAGGGTTTTCCCTTTTATTCCGACTAAGTTTTTCACATGTTGTCCTTTTTGTTCGCATGCCCCAACTTTCACATTACATGTGTAGGTCGATGGATGCTGGCATCTAAAATTCTTAGAATGTTTTCTGCTTTAGTGTTAAACGCATTGGATGCTGAGTTTTCTGCAAAATCGAAAACTATACCACGTTTTTTCCATTAATACATTTTTATTATTTCTAATTTTCGTTTTTTTATTTCTAATTGGTGAAAAAATAAAATAGTCGTGTTTAACCTTAAGTTTAACATAGAAATTAAAATTGTGACACAAAAAAGTGTTTCTATATAGACTAGGTTGGCAGCTTGATTGTTACTGTGCAAACTTATTTCGATAAATAATTAACGAGAAAAAAGATTTTCTGCAAATTACATGTTCCTGTGTATAAAAAAGGAAATTCAATGTGATTAAAAGATTTCAAAATAGAGTTTTTGTTGTGAAATCAACGTGAATGTTAGAAGACTGTAGCAAAAATTTGATATGATATCTGTCATCCAAAATCGAGGTCATTTCATTTGAGCTGGGAATCAAAGTGAAGTGCTTCGAATAAACGTGTAAAATTTTGTCGCCCATCGAATAAGAGCATTCGCCATCATAATAATAATTTCGCCAGTGCATTTGGTTTCTTAATTTATTCATTTTGTGTCAGCCTCGAGGACCTTTACTCGTGTATGTGTGCATATTCATGTGAACATTTAACTCTGAAAGTAGTTTTATTACATAAAATACATATAGTTGGCAAAGGCATCAATTGCAAACCATCTTGCTGTCACCATCGACGACCGTCATCATCCATTTGTTCGTTGTACATCAACATTGTACACGACAGGCAATTCACTTCGTATGTGTAGTACAAAAAAATGAAGAACAACCGCCTATAAAAGTTTTTGCTATAAGGTAGGTCATGCTCTCATTCGTATTCTAAATCGCAAGTAGAGCGCGCACTGATTTCTTCCTTGAGAATATATAAATAATTTTTTCTATCCAATGATGATAAATGACAAATTATATGCGTGAACTTCCTTCCTGCGTAGAGTAGAGTTTAACACAAAGTGGAAAATCAAGCCCTCTTGAACCAAAAGAAAATTTCTATGTTTACAAGTCTACTGCGGAAAATATCGATTACTGATTTGTTTCTATCTATTGTTGTTGTTTTTTTGTTTCTCCCCTTTCATGTATTTTGCAGCATTTGTGCTCTGGCAGTCTCGCCATTCGATGTGGAGAATTCTGTTGCTGGGAAAAAGAACATATAAAATATTTACAAAATGTCCATGTCCATGTGCACGAGCTCACATCAAGAAGGATTGACTGATAACGGTGGAAGGGCGTCACAGCAATTGTGAGTACGATGTTGCTAATTTGATTTAAGTTGAACGGATCTGTGAAAAAAAAAATCATAGGTTCGAATTAAATGCCAATGGGCGTGCAATAGTTATGTGAATGCATTCTATGCTGATTGTATGGCCACTCTTCATTTTGTGTCTATGTATGTTTTCATTTACAGGTCAGTGCTTCAGAAGATAGGAAACTGTTGTTTCCCACCAGCTCCACAATCACAGCAAATTTATCGATATAATTTCTATTTGTGCCAAGTAAGTTGTGTCAAGCCGTATTCGATTTACTCCTTTTCGTTTTTTTTTTGCAAATTAAGAACCATAACAGTTTTTTTCATTTATGACGAATGATTAAACTAACAGTTATTAATTTAATTTAAAAAAAAAATCATTACACAACACATACGATCCGAGGTAGAAAAATTAATGCGTTCACTTTATTTAAGATAATTTTGCGTGTGAGAAAACACTTAACGAACAAAATGTGTATACTGTACAGCGTTGTCAGATGATTCCGTGCCCATTTACCGATATTTAACACACCAAAATCGCCGTGTCCAAAATAATAGCATCTGGTTCGTGTTAAGAATAACAAACAAAAAACAATGCTAAATTTTAGTTTAAATACGCTGTTTACATTGCAATTGTTACAAAATAAAATTCGATAAAATTTTGAGTTTTTTGTTTGACATTAATTTGAAATTGTTAACAAAATAAACACATCAAAATTGATGCCAAATGCAATGCGATATTTATCATACACATCGTGTTCAAAGTCTTTCTGAAACAGAGACCAATTCAAATTTTATTCTATAACTGAAACGAAATGGTGTTCGCGATGGTATTTTCTTTTTGTTTTTTCGTTTCTTTTGTTGTTTTTTATTTAGTTTCTGTTCCTTTTTTCTGCTTGTCATTCGTGTTGGAAGATTAACAAATTGTGTTTCATTGTACAATCATCTTTCACTTTCTATGTAATCCTAGAATAAGATGTATCAGTTTGAACAAAACGATTTAAAAAAAAAAAAAAAGTCCATCTTCAAAAACTATCGCATGCTACTTCTTTTACGTTATTTCTTTTAAACGCACAATTTATCTGCTTAATCAGAAACAACACAAATCAAATATGCGTCGTACACATGCACAAATTATTGTTTTATGTTTTACCATCATCAGTAAATGTCATCCTATTTCTGTTGTAGCTCTTCTTTTCTTTCCTCAATTATGATTAGAGATCTCTTTGAATATCAACTCATTTATAATACAATTATTAATCGGAGCATTTTTAATTTGATTTTTGTTTATTTTCTCGCTTCTATTGCACGATGGAATCCTATTTATGGTTTAAACTCTCTTATGTGCAGTGGCAAAATGATCATGATGTCAGCATTTTATATTTGATATACCGTTGGTTCGCTGCGATATGGTTTTTGGCTGTTTTAAGTTGCTCACTCCTTGACATTGGCCGTGCTGATGAACCTCGATTCGAAAATCACTATGCCAAGTGGTGAGTAATAACTTTTAAGTAAATACTTTTTAGTGAGTTATCAAAATGTTGCGTCTGTTTATTCAATAAACTTTATTGTATATGCCAAAAAATGTGCATGATAAAATATTGAAAATTATATCCTAGATTTTTACGGTATGTTATAAAGGGCAAAATGTGCTCATGAATAGAGCGATTTCACTGTGAAACTAAATAAAAAAAAAACAATTTAATTATTTAATAAACTTCATTGAAAAGTAAACAACGAATACAAACTAAATTGTTCACTTCAGTTGTCATTGAAACACTCACTAAATAAGTCCTTTTATTCTCAATACACTTTACTCCTTGAATATGTTTCTGATTTGGTTTCTAACTTTCTGTAAAAGGTGGATCGACTTAACGAATTGGGGACTAGTCGTGTGTTCAGTACAAGCCTGGCTTGGTGCAATGATTGTAACGCAAGGTCTTATGGTCGATCGTGATGATTTTGGTAGAGTATTTCTTTTCCCATGTGTTTCCCAAGAAAGAAATTGACGTTTCCTTGAACAATTTTCAGGCATGCAACGTAAGGTGAAAAAGGGTTGGTTGCGCCACGCATATTGGATTTTGAACACAATAGCCACCGTATACTCATTCATAATAACATTCTTTTTTTGGACAATGCTGCATGATCCAGGTAACCGTTATAGACATTCATTACAATTTTTTAGCGTAAGCATGATGTTGGAATGTACGCATTGTTTTTCCATTTTTAATTATAGAAAGGGACAAAATTGATGCGATCAATTTGATGGTTTACGTTTTTAATTCGGTAATCATGCTTATCGATTTAATGACTGTAACACATCCCGTTAACCTTAATCATGGTTATTGGACCATGAGTATTGGAATTCTTTACACTCTATTCACTGTTGTTTACTTTATTGCTGGCGGCACCACTCGGTAAATGATTAAATTGAATTTATTCATCAATTCAATTTTAATAACACTATAAAATATTGATTTTTTTTATTCCTAGGACAAAATCAAAATCAATTTATCGGCTCCTCGATTGGCGAAAACCGGGAAAGGCAATAGTTGTTAGTTTGGCATGTATATTCTGTGTTTTTGTCGTCCATGTATTGGTCTACTGTTTGTACCGTTTTCGAGTGTGTATTTTTCAAAAATTTTGCATGCGTCAACGTACCTTCCATCAATATGCAAGGGGTGATGATCAAATCATCATTGAAAACAATCAAACACTTAAAATTGCCCGCACGCCGTCATCCTATGATGAATCGAAATCCGATCAATTTTTCAATCCATCAACAGTTGTTGAGCTTAAGTAAATAAATGGTAAACACGTTTTTTTAACACTATCGAGTTTGTTAAATTTCTGTTGATGTGGCATTCGGTCGCCCTCAGAAGAAAACAAAAATTTAAAAATAAATAAATAAATAAATTGCACATACTCGCTAAATTTTAATCTAGACAACAACAACAAAATATATAATTAAAAAAAAAAAGAAAAAAATCGTGAAACACAAAACAAATTTCTATTTGCAAACTAAAATCTCCACAAAATATATATAATAAATATATGTTGTAAATGTAAATATCATAGAGTTCTAGCCAAATGCCATGAGATTAAACCATACAACTAGAATGTTTGACAATATTAACCCTGATTTATTTCAATACTAGATGTGTTGTACACAAGTGATATAATTAGATTTAAGTGCCGTTAAATTAAAAAGAAAAAAAAAACTACACAAACACACAAGTAAACACAAAAATGACATATTTAGTTGATTTAATTAGTACAAAGAGAATCTCGGCACCTTTATATTATATATTTCAGTAGAAGAAATTAAAAAATTGTGAAATATTTGAATTAATACTTACGTATTTAAAACACACACAAACATATGGACGCTACAGAATTCAACAAGAGAATTAGAACTATTATCAGTATATTTAACAAAATTTGATTCCTTCCAACATTTAACGGAACCGAGAGTTCAAAACAATCTCTCTCTCTCTCTCTTAAAAAATTGCTCAACTTTGCTAGCTTTGAATTTAACAGCGGTAACACCAATTCATCTACGCAAAAACACTTCAAATTCACTGAATCGAACATGTATTAAATAAAATTATATTCAAGTAACAGAAACAAAAACATAAAAACATACGCACATGATCATGTAATCGAGATGTACGCGCATGAATTAAATAGATTGTTTGCGTCATCTGAACGATCCTGAAGAGTGTACGCTTTGACCATTTTGATCAGTGTGTCTATAATCAGTTAAGGAGACTACAACGACTATATGAAATACGCACCGTTTTAAATTTGTTTTTGTTTACAATTTTCGTCACAATGCGTCACTCACTCAACGTGCACACATTTTTACATTCACATTTTTCTTTATTGGTATTTAATATACACTGTATATGAACAGCTGTGTGCTGTATGCAGAATGCTAAAAATGTGTGTTACTGCGCCTGGAACTGTTCTTTTTTCGCATATGTTTGCTTATTTTTCCCTTTGCAAAGCGCAACCGTACGATGCGCTTCTTTGAATTTCTCTACACGCCACCACTCTATAGTTTAGTCTATATGTGTGTCTTGTTTCGGCAAATCCACACTTCGCAGTGACGCTGTGCGCAATTCAAGTTAGTCTTAATTGTGGTTTTCGATGGAAACAAGCTCATATGAGAGCGCGCTCATGAAATAAACAGAAGCTGCGATTAGTTCAAAAATCTCTATTGAAGTTGCGTGTTGTGTCTACTTTTTTTTCTTTTCCTTTATTTGGTCTTATGCTAAATCGAATTGAAGCATCTCATTGCTGTTTTATAACAGTACTTACTTTATAAAGTGATCATCATTACATTTGAATTTGGCACGAGTGTGACAACCTTTGCAACAATTTGAAAGGTATTTTAAGATAAATAAATAAAAAAATATTAACAACAAAACTCTATTTTATGACGTAACGAAGAATATTATGATAGAAAACGAACTGTGAGAAAACTGTTTTAAAAGCTATATTTCGATATCGAATTGTCATCACAGAGTTAAATTAAAAAATAAAATAAAAATACATTTACACGAATGTGCGTATAATTTACGTTTAAACTATGATACATACATATACATTACATATAAAGTCACAGACTAGTTTAATTCCATGTTCTTTTTTTGACTTCTGAAAAAAAAAAAATTAATTCAGTATATTGCAAAGGTCCGTTTCAAGAATGCATAACAACTAATTCAATTTTTAACAAATCACAATAGTTCTATCGATTATAGTAAAAAAAAATTAATTCTTGGGTTGCAAAAAACGAGTGAATATTATGCAATATATGAACGAATGAAGGGAAAATATTTATCGAGACTATAGTAAGTAGTGAATGTATAGTGAATTTATTGAACACTTTGAGATAGAAAGAAAAAGAAAAAAAATTCTAAATGCAAAACCGTAAAGTATAAAAATCCATAAGTTGATCTGATTCTATTCGGATCGAATGGACATAATCGATGACATATTTTTTGATGAAAATCTTAAAGTTCCAATCAGAGTGACTAGTAGAAGTTTGAAAAAAAAATAAAATATAAATAACAACATATATAGAAATAACCACGAACAAATGTAAAATTTAACAAAAAAAAAACTATATATGAAATTACAATACGTCATAGCAAAAAAAGAGAAATAAACCGAACATTTCATTAAAAACAATTAAAATCAATTATCACTAGAAAAAAATACAGCCAATTAAAAAATTTCTACCTTTTTTTGCAATTCGATTTTTGAGTCGAACGTAAGTAATCGATGCAATGATTGTGTTTTAACATTTCAATCTAACCTACTGGAAATAAAAAGTCATGGAAATTGCAATAAAATTTGTTGTTTTCTAATCTTAAATTGAATTGCTGTTACTTGGAAAATAATAATCCAAGAACAGTAAAATTTGGTATTTGCACCATTTTTTTAGGTTTGTAGACATTGATAAACATTATTAAACGTGTTTGCCTTTGTTATAATTCTGAATAGCAATTGGATTCTACCGCTAAATTGAATTTTTCAGAAATAATTTTAAAAAGTGATTTAAAAAAGTCCATTAAACATTTGTTTCAAGGAGTTTCATGAAGAAATGCGATACTAAAATTAGCTTTAGTTTGGAAAAAATCCGTTTTTCAAGAGTGACTTGTTCAGTGGCTTGTCGAGTAATTGCCATATGTATTTGTGATGCAAAATATTTGCGTGCTGGACTTACAAAATAGGAGGCGCTTACCTGTAACGAAAGCATGTGTGCTTTTGTGAGCGCTAACCAGGCGGTTTGATTCAATTTTTTTTTGTTCGTTTTGTGTTAGAAGTCGAACATGATGCTTGAGACATTGCACGCCGCAAAGTAGAATTAAGTAATAGTATGGCATTTCGATGCAAAAACAGAGAAGAAATTTTTTTTAATGGACAAGAAATTCATGCAACCGCTACTAAACGTTTCAGATTGTGTATGCAAGTAGGAGTTTCTATTTGCACAAATACCTGTCTCGATTTTATTGATCAGTTTTTTTTTGTATCTTGTCAGAAACAAGTATTTATGGCTGTATGTATCACCGAGATAATCGCTTCAATCGTTGTCATTCTCTTGGCTATTTCAATGAACAACCACAACGACAAAAACTTTGCACCAAATGCATAGTAATGACAAAAGGCATTTGGTAGATAGAGCAAAAGAAGTTGCAAGAGGTTCCGCAATCTTTATGCAGTTACATTGATCACGTTGAATGGATCTTTTGTAATTTCGTTAAAAATGAGCGGTTTTCAATTCATCGTAAACTACCTTTTTTGTGGTATTCGGTAATTTATAATACTTCGGCCGGGCTGTTTCCCATTCATGTTTGCGTGTCTTTTTTAATAACACAGTTTTGCATTTCAATTGTTCGCCTATGTTTTCTTTTATTCAAAAAACCTTTGGAAACCGGCAATTATTTTGGACACAACAACAACCGCAGTATTAACGGTAAATTGCTTACGAGGAATGCAACTGATCGTGCTATGAATTCTTAATTTATGATTCGCATAGAAGAAACAACGAAATAACGATACACTTTGCTGATTGACAAAGAAGAAAAATAGACAGAACTGAACCGCGGCGTGAACTCACAGTAATAACAATAATTACATTTTTATTTTCAGTTGTATTTTTTTATTTATTACAAACATGCAAGACAATGACTGCGACTAATTCATCAAATGATGATTTTTTAGTGTTTTTTTAATGTTTTGTTTATACGAAGGTTAATTGTTTGCCGTTTGCATTTTTAAGCAACTCTTCCAACAGTCGATTCTATTTTATGGGGCGCTAAGCTGCGCTATGGTATTGGCCTTTCAGTTGCGATCATGCTATATTGACGTTTTTACATGCATGTTTAATAATTGAAAAGAATATAAAATGCATTCATCGTGGTTTGCTTAGTAAATTTCGCGTAATTTTTAATGACTTATGTGTGTGTTTTTCTCATTCGTTGTCGCATGTCATGATCGATATCACGTGTTACAGGGCCAAAGTACTTATTATGCCTATATGTACGTTGATTTCAATGAAATTCGACAGGTTGGATGACATAAAAACATTTTGTTCGCCTACATCTTAAATATCAATGCAAAACTATTAACCGAATTTCAACGTTGCTAATATGTTCTATTCACAAACTCAATTCGACTACAACAGGAAAACCAAAAAAGCGATATCCATTTTCAAGTGTGTGCTAATTGTTTGCGCATACATTATCTTCCTCGGACAATATACATCGTAAACTAAATAAAAATGCACTTAATTGAATAAGCATTAGTAATTTTGTTTCCATGTATTTTTATTTATTTATTCATTTTTTAATAATTTTATTCATTCAGAGTGTCTTGCACAATAATATAACAGGCGATTCGATTGAATTCACACCAAATCCGATCGTGGCGTGTAATATCATCAATGACTTTGATTTTCGTTCATCCATATCGATAGCATAGTGATGGCTATCTGTCAATAACTAGACAAAATACGATACAAAATGCCAATTGAATCAACGAAAATTTATTTCAAGTAAAATTAGTAAAAACAAAACGAAAGTAAACAGGTTAATTTTTTTTAAAGCTTCACGCTGTTGGAACAGCTCGAGAAAGATTGTGTTTGCTGTTTGTAGTTCATGGTCAACATCGTCAAGGTCAGGAATATAACGTACGCGCTACGTCGTATCGAAATGGCTTAAACAATATTTAGTCTATTAATGAAACGTTTTTATTCTTGCGTTTCACGGTTTGTATGGTGCGATTTTGTTGTGAACATTCATCAATGTGACATTTTAAGCAAATTTGAACATTTTTCCTATCACTTTGATATTATTCAAAAATTCAGCCATCAAAATAATAATAAAAGACGATGATCTTGGGTTTTTATTTGTGTTACCCATATTCATGCGCATCAGCTGTTTATGTTTGAATAGAAAAAAAAACTTTAGCCGATCAAAAGCGAAACACTCATAAAGACATTGCTCCTTCCATTGACCACTTTAGGTCTTATGAAAGGTTTTTCATTGAAGTTAAGCCTCCAAACGAATGAAACATTTGAGATAGTGATAGAAATAAAACGAATTTTGTGGCTGTAGTGTCAATTTTTCGAAGACAAACATTTCAACTCTTTCGAGGAGATTAAATATTATTTCTGTCGTAAATATTATTCGTAAATAGGTTTGTATATAAAGAGTTCCAAAAAAAATATCCAATTTCAAACCAGTTAAACAAGCCAAACTAACAAAACATTCAAAAATGTATTCTCCCAAAGAATAAATGTCGAACGCATCGCTACACTGTAATTTATAGCACAGAAAAATGAAAGGAAGAAAATTGAAAGTGGCGAAATATATTGGTCAATATGAGTATTCAGTTCAAAGAGAATCAATCCGTTACGAGTTTGGAATAAAAAGCTACTATCTCAATTCCATTCTCAAGGTAAATGGCTTCCAGCTTGATTTTTGGTAGCAATGCTGTACATTCTCATTCATAAATGGTACAATCTTCATTACATTTTTCAGTGCCTCTGCTTGCGATATAATCTCACCAGTGGTGACCATTATGTTTTTTTCCCAAAACATCATTCCCTCAAGCCCAATCAGTTTTGCGTCATATGCCTGTAATTATTTTTTATTATTACCGTACGTGCTATGGTGTTGAATTTATTTCTTTTATATAGAAATCTCTTTCCATGACGACGTAATAGTTGTTAATTGTTTCATTCATCAAATGGTTCATTATGAATATTTCGATAGACAATAGATATATCGATTTGTGCAACACAGACCTCATTTTGGACGTTATAGATTTACTTTTTGAATTTGAGCGCAAACAATCAGAAATTGAGTAAATGAAAAACTCAAAAATATATCACAGAAATGATAGTTTCAAACATATAATTGAGGTGCGAATTTTAAAGTATATTCCCAAGAAGATGTTTCGAAATATAAATAGTGAAATCATATGTAATAATGAAGCAATAACCCACATTTTTTGCTTTTTATACTCATTAAATTAACGGATTTTAAATTGGTAAAATTATCCACAAATCTTCATTAGTAGAATTAACATCCAACGAACAATTTACTGTTTAAACTTTTCATGACTGTGCACATTTTTACCATTTCAATTATTTTTGTTTCAATTAGTTTTGATGGGTTGCAGTACCCTTTAAAACGTTTTACACAAAACAATTCGTATAATTTTATTTTCATTTCATTGACGAATGAAGAGAAAAATGTGTCGCTGACGCAGTGTCAAATACCTTCAGGTCTAAATTGTATTGTATTATTTTTGCATGACTCAAATATTTTTTAATATCGATCTACAAAATTTACAATCATACGACATTGAGGTTTCTTTCACAAATAAAAGAGTTCACATTTTATCATATTTTATTCAAATTACACAGACATTGAAAGGCATAGTTTGATTTTGTTCTGCTTGTTTTGATTTGTGTGTGTTTATCAGCGTTCTCAACGGCGGCCATTTTTCGATTCCGACGCCGATCCGACGCCGAGGATATTCAATCCGAGGCCGACCGATCTCCGAATATCTCGGATCGGATCGGATCGGTGGTCGGTCGTGGTCGGTGCTCGGAGTTCGGAAAAATTTAATGAAAATAATTTTTTTTTATATTTACCAAATGGTTAAATATTATTTGAGTCAAAATGAATAAAATTTTATTGTTCAAAATATCCAAAAATCCTATCTAGATAATAACTCATTTTTATTTAAAAAATTATGTGAACCAATGTGTAAAAAAAATATTGGTTTTAATTTTGTGAGCATCCGATCAATATCCGAAAACCGAATTCCGAAAAAAAATCCGATGGAAAACTCGTTCCGACGCCGACCGAACTCCGAGTATTTTCGGTTCGGATCGGATCGGCGGTCGGTCGGCGGTCGGACCTCGGTCGGATTTGCGAACCCTGGTGTTTATTTTACTTTCAGAATAAAGTTATTCAAATCCTGTTAAGGTGTTAAGAATTTTCTATCGGTTGATTCGACTAAACAAAACAGCTTACGAAAAAAAGAAAGATTAAGTAGAATTCATTTCATGCTCATACTAAAATGAACGTGTTTCTTTTGAATAACAAAATAATGAAAGTGAAGTAGAAGTTGTGTATTACATTGTATCACAGAGTAGAGTGGAATCGTGAATAACACCAAAAACTTGTTCACAATAATCAGAATTTTTTTTCATTCATAAAGTCTTTAAATGAATAAAAGTTAAAAGAATAAATATACCACCGCCGTTAAGTTTTTGCAATTGTCTTGCAATTATTTGTATGTTGACCCAAAATGCATCGATTGGATCCAGTTAGCCTTCCAATTCATCGTCTTTAGATTCATTAACAAAAGACGATCAAAAGTTGGAAACGCACATTGACCATTCATTTAGTTTCATCTTCGTTCACCTTTGTAACGTTTTATGGTTCCAAAGATATAAATAGTAAATAAAGTAATAAACATTTGAATGAAAATACACCGAAACAAGTATTATATTTAAAGAGTTTGTTTTTTTTTTCGCCGGGTCAGTTAGAGCATCTTGGTGTATAACTTATACCTATAAATACGATTGGAGGTCAAAATACAAACTACAAATTATGTCTTGACGTGGTTTTCATTAAAATAAAATCAATTGAAATAGTTATCGTCAATATTGACGCAGGTGATTTTTCATGGAATCCATAAAATATTGAACGTTGTTGTTTTTCTATTTCAATTATGTTAATTGAACTACGTTAAATGTGTCTAATTCTGTGTGTCTAAAAGTGTCATTCAAGCAATAGAGATAACTACAATACGAAATTGTTGAAACAAACATATTATTTACTTCGCATACAATTCATTTATTGAACATTTGTTTATACTAGTAAATTTACGTGTCAAAGCCGAAAGTATGTAATTTTGTATTAATTTCGCCCGTCATGCTGGAAGTGAGTTATTTTTCTTTCCTGTTGATATCACATCAGTTATTTGAAATTTGCCAATCGATTGACAATGGTCTAATGTTTTTGGTCTTATGTTTTGAATCTATCATTGTTAACGGTTCGAATTGCCTTAATGCCTCTAAAATTACGAAAAGTGAAAATAATTTATTTATATTAACAAAACGTAATGGAATTGAATATTTTTACGTGCTTAAATGAGACGAGTCAGAGTGTATTGCGTCAACCATTCTAAATTCTTTGTGTGAGTGGGTAACTTTTTTGTCTGAATGTATAATAAATAAATAAAAAAATAAGTTGAGACTTTTTCACGAGATAAACAAAAACAAGCTCTGACGCGTGATACCTGACATGTCTAAAAGAAAAAAAAGTGTAAGCTTAAACTTTTTTTTTACTTCAAAGCAATGAGGAAATTTATTATTTTCATGGAGAGATGCCGAGAAATGGAAACCAGAAGCTTTAATTGCTGTTATCTAACTCTCGATAATAATTAAGTAAAATGTGCGCACAAACGTTGATACATGAGCTCGTATTAGATTTGACAACGTGTATAATGTTTGATATCTTCAATATACGGTCGTTTGTCGTGCCTCTCATCAGCTGAAGCTAATCATAACACCGTTTTTTACCGGCACTAATCCTCATTATCTCATGCGTTATTATTCAGTTTTCATTTATCTTCTGTCTTTGAGTCAATCAATAAATGACATATATGATGGCTGTTGAACACTTTTTTCTATGAAATCATATTTTTTTGTTAGCATTGTGCCTACTGCCTACACTATGTGAAGACGGTCAAATTTATCGAATACGCTGTGGAAATTAACTGTTCACCCCGGAAATTGGATTTCAAGTACATTGAACAACAATTAACAATAAAACGGATGACAGTTCAGAGTGATTTTGGAAATTATCGTTGTTGAATATTATTTACGAAAGGAAGGTTTATTTGTTTACTTATTGCAGAGCTGGGCACGAACAGTCGGTCGTTCGTTCGTAAATTGTAAAAAATATGTTTTTGTGGTCGGTCGTTCGTTCGTTGAAATCATTAATGATCAGTCGGTCGTTCGTAAAAATTGAAATGTTCGTTGTGTTCGTTCGTATGTGCGATCGAACACCGAACATGTCCGGATGTCCGGATGTTCGGCGCAAAAATTATCAAGTCGAGTTTGCAATTCTCTGTTAAATATTTTGAAATTGTACAAAAAATAATAATAATTAAATAAATGAATTTTCCAATATTTTCTAATTCACATTCATTTATGTTCTTAATTTGAACACTAAAAAAATATTAAATTTTCTTATTACGAATTTTGGGAAATTCCGTATATTTGGTATAGTCTATACCTGAAATAACCTTTTTCAATGATGAAATAAATATAGATGAATTTCCCAACATTTCGTAATAAAAAAAAATAATATTTTGAACACTTGAGAAAGAAAACTTATATGAATTAGAAAATATTTGAAAATTTATTTATTTGAATATTTTTTTCTTTAAATTTGTATAATTATAAATTATTTAACAAACCTGATTTTACAATTTTGCTTCGAACATCCGGACGTCCGCACGTGTTCGGTGTTCGATCGCACATACGAACGAACACAACGAACATTTCAATTTTTATGAACGACCGACCGACCATTAATAACTTCAACGAACGAACGACCGATCACAAAAAAGGAAAAAAATGCACATGAACGAACGATCACAGTCGGACATTGATGTTCGTGCCCAGCTCTGACTTATTGCAAGATAATGATGAATCAACAGTTTTTATTCCGAATAGTCATTTTGTCATTTTTTCTGTTATCATTATTTTTCCATCGTTTACGTTAAATCCAATTATCAGATACAAAAAATTAAGGGCTTGTTTCATAAAGCTTTGTTCAGTAAACTACCAGAAGACTCATCAGACAATTTATGTTTGCACAAGATATAACGATTTAAATTCATTGATAATGTCAATTAAGTTCAAATGTCAAAACAAAAACAGATTTAACATCCACAGATAGATACGGTGCTAGACTTTGAAACGATATTAAAAAGTAGGACAATTAAATCGGCAACAAATTGATCTTAAATAATAATCTCTGATTACCAATTAAATAATTAAAGTTATGATTTACAATATGGCTAGTTTATTGACGAGCATATGGAATGCTGACGGTGAGTTTTAAATGTTATTCATTCGCAAGTTGCGCGGGTGTAAATCATTTATGTTTGCATGCCATTACTTGCGAAGCATTTTTTGTGAACGTTTGAGTTGAAGCACTAACAAAGACTTTTCATTGATTCACTTATTGATCTCGAGTTGCACTTTTTATATGTATATAGAAGATATTTTACGATTAAATTGAAAGGTTAACTAATTCGAACTTCAATCAATCAAAAGCTATTTTGACAATTCTCTGGGAGAGGAATTTATTGTATGGCATATAGGCAAGAATTTGTTTCAGAGAGCAATCAAAGGTGGTTGCAAAATGTTGCATTCGACCCAAGTGAAATACATACAAATAAATATTGCTTCCCGATAAAGAGTAATAAAAAGTTATTTCACACAGAAAAATAATCACAAAGTTTCAATGCGCTCACGCGTATTTCAAAGAAAAAAAAAACATTTCGGGATATAAAAATATATTAATTCAAACCTCTGAATGTGGATTGTTTAAAATTTGAACGATTTTTGTATCTTCATTCTTCAAACAAATATATTGTAAAACATTCAAAATAAAAGTCGCGAAAAGTTTGAGTCATTCGTTTTATCGACGTAAACGTGAATGAATGTAAAATGATTGCGCTTTCGTTTCAAATTATCTTTAAGAAAATCAACACATTTTTATGAAATATTTCTTATCTAATGTAAACTTATTCAACTATTTATTTTAGCTAAAAGTGCCGACTAATCATTTAGCTGGGTTATCAATTGCATTTTAGTCGCAAGTGTATATTGAAATAATCGAAAAACGAAGAAAAAAATGTCGAAAAAAATCGTAAAGACGCATAAAAAAGAATTGAAGCTGAGTAATTGTGGCTTCGATCATGATCCTGTTGAGTCAATCGTCCGTTCACAATGGCAATCCAGATCGAAAAACAATATTTATTTAATTTACCGTTTGCTGGTTGCAATATTTGTGATTGCGGTTGTAATCGTTTCGATGTATTCTCATATGCAAAAATACAGTTTTGGGCTATTCTTCATCTACTTGACACATTGGGGCATCTTAATCAACATGGTTGTTGGAGTTTTTGGTGCCATATTAGTCACTACTTGGCATTTTCACACAGATTTCCAAGGTATAGTAGACTATATTTCAACCGATATTTTCTGTGTTTAATCATCAGACGTAACAACGCTCCACTTATTTACTTGTAAATTTATAGAAAATATTCTAAAAAATAGCGAAATGCCAACTGCGTTCAAAATATATTGGGCATTGCACAATATTGCGTTAATCACGTCGTTTGCTGTAACGATCATTTACTGGTCAGTATGTAACGATAATAATGTGTATTTTTTTATAATAACGTAGTATTTTTTTTATTCCTTAATTGTGTTCAGGTCAATATTGCATAATGGTAATGTCAAACTATCTGGAAATATACTTAGATTACTATATGTCGTTTAATTTAATTATGTAAATATTTTTAATTTCATTTGAAATGTAGACAAAATACCCATTAATGCCCCTAATATACTTTCACATGCAATGAATTCGGTAATTATGTTTTTGGACATATTAATTGTCGCGCATCCTTTAAGGCTGTTTCATGTCATTCAACCGATTTGCTTTGGAGTGTCCTACGGAATTTTTTCATACATATATTATTTGTGTGGCGGTGTAAACATGTGAGTGACGTCAATTTAATTCAAAACAATATTAACCCTCCTAGGTATAGTTCGAAATAAAAACAATATAGGATAGTTACGGTCTATTGGACCGTCCATACAAAATACAGGAAAACCATAAAAAAAACAAAACAAAGTCACACTTTTTTTCAAATTTTTGTATTTTTCTTTTTTGAAAACACTGAAAGAAGGTTAAAAGTTAAAAATAAGAAAGATTTTAAGAAATTTATCAATTTGAATCATCGTAATCATTTACATGAAAGCGTTTTTTTTTCGTTGAAAAAAAAATATTTCGTTAAAAAAAATACTTTCTCATGTAAACAAGAATTGAAATACTGAATGGAAATTGGAAAAACTTCCGATCGATTTTTCTCGCGTTTCCGATGGAGAAAAAAAATTGCTAGCCATGTTATCCCCGGTGTGCTCGACTTCTAGAACACTTTGGACCAGGTTTGGGTCCACCTTATCTACAGGAATCCCTTCTAGCTACAACATCTATTACTGTAGAAATCACCGATCGATTTTTCTTATTCTCGCTTATAAAAGCTATTTACTGTAGAATATCACTTGAAATGAAGAAGAGATGATGTAGGGATGAGAATTTTGAACTTCCCGAACACATTGGACCAGGTCGGATCTAACTATTCAACAGGATGCACTTCCAGATTAAGAAATCTCATTGTCGCAGTGAGAGCTGAAAAATTCAATAATATCATGTGAGATGAATTGATCTGGAAGTGTATCCTATGGAATAGGTAGATCCGACTTGGTCCAATGTGTTTTGGAAGTTGATAATTCTCATCCCTGCATCCTCTTCACTTAATTTTAAGTGATATTTTGAAGAGAATAAGAAAAATCGATCGGTGATTCCTACAGTAATAGATGTTGTTGCCAGAATCGAATCCTGTGGACTGGGTGGACCCAAACCTGGTCCAAAAAGTTCTAGAAGTCGAGCATACCGGGGATAACATGGCTGGAATTTTTTTTCCCATCGGAAAGACGAGAAGAATCGATCGGAAGTTTTTCCAATTTCCATTCAGTACATCAATACTTGTTTACATGAGAAAGTATTTTTTTCAACGAAAAAAACGCTCCTATGAAAATTATTTTGATGATTCAAATTGATAATTTTCTTAAAATCCTTCCTATTTTTAACATTCAAACTTCTTTCAGTGTTTTCAAAAAAGAAAAATACAAAAATTAAAAAAAAGTGTGACTTTGTTTTGTTTTTGTATGTTTTTCCCTGTATTTTGTATGGACGGTCTAATAGACCGTAACTATACGATCAAGTTAGGATTATCGTCGTTATGCGATATTTTTTTTTACAGATCAGTGGCAGGATTTTAAATTTTATTTTCAATTTTAATTCATTATTCTCGCATAAAGGCAAAAATTTGATGGCAATCGGTCGACGCGTTCCGATATTATGATATTTTTTCTAAGTTTTCGGTCTAATAGACCGTTACTATACCTAGGAGGGTTAAAGACAATAATGAAATTGTAATTTTACTTTTTCAGACTTGGAAATCCATTTATTTATAATGTATTGAATTGGGCGGAACCTGGAAAAGCTATGGTTACAGTGTTTGGTACTCTAGACCTAGCTATTATAGTTCATGTGATCCTGTTCTGGATTTATAAATTGCGAGTTTTCATTCAACGTCGATACTTCAGTACGGAATTTATTTTGCCAACCACAGCGCCGAGTCAACGACTAAATAGATCACAAATGGGCTCACAAATTTCAATGGTGTTTGCTGATGATGAGGGCTGCACAAATGACGCATTTAAAAATACACAAACAAAATATACACATAATTAAGAAGAAATTAAGATAATAAGAATAAAAATAGATGCGTCGTATATCACATACGATATTTGAGACAGTGAAAGTGATTCGCTGTTACTAGATATTTGTAATGATTGTTTAGTGTTATGGATTAAGGTTCACATTATTGAATTTTCGAAACGAACATAATTTTAATTCGAATCGATTTTTTTCTATGAGATTTTCACTTTTATAACGCATAGTAATCGAAACGAACGCTTTAAAGAAAACCTGAAATGGGAACAAAATAAAACAAAGAACATAAAACCAAATCAGTTACGATTTGTGCGAATTCAAAATATTTCTATGGATCATATTGATAACGTTGCAAAAAAATTATAAAATTTAAATAAATATTCTGTGATTTGTGTGACAAAGATTTGTTCTTTATTTCCATTTATTTCTTTGCAAATAAATCACTAGTTTCAGGAATTATGACGAACTTGATGTGGAACTACTGTCACTATCGCTGCTGCTTTCGTTTGAAGAATATTTCTTATGCTTCCTTGACTTCTTTTTCTTGTGTTTTTTGTCCTTTTTGTTTTTGGATTTTTCCTTTTTTCTCTTTTTGCTAGATTTTTTGTCTTCCGAATAAGATTTTCTTTTTTCCAAAGGACTTCGACGACTGCCGCGCTTCTCAATTGATGGACTTCGACGACTGCCGCGCTTCTCAACCGATGGACTTCGACGTGATTTGGCTCGTTTTTCAGGTGATGGACTTCGACGCAATTTAACTCGTTTTTCAGGTGATGGGCTTCGACGCGTCCGTTCATTATATTTTTTTCTCTCATCATTTCTTCTGTTATTTGAGATTCTTCCATCACGTCGAACATTTCTCTCTGGCGAATGATTTCGTCTATAAGAATTGCGATCATTCGAACGCCACCTTCTGTCGTATGGACTTCTTGATCTTTCCCTTCGATCTATTGTCTGATTTCTTCTTGGCGATCGTTGCCGTTCATGCCGTTCAATGCCATAACTACTTCTAGCTACGCCGCTTGAGTTGCCCTTATCGTCCCTATTATCTCTGTTTCGATTATTTTCACGAACTGGTTTGTTGTAATTATTGAAATCAAGTCGCGTATTTTGAGTGCCATCTTTCATGATAAAACCACGTCCTTTTCCCTTCCATTGCAGCTTAGATACGGACTGCGAAAAGTCAACATGAATTCGTCGATCGTCAATTAAAACGTTGTCCATTTTAAAATAGGCCATTTCACACGATTTTTTATCCTCAAATTCAATGAAAGCATATTGTAATGAGTCGCCGGTTTTTCGATCGCGAATTACTTCACAGCCTTTGATTTTTCCAAAACGACTAAAGATAATTTCTAAATCGTCATCATTGGTAACACTGTTGAGTTTGCAAACGAATAAGACATTTTCAGGTGGGGCAATTTCGGCATCAGGCAGATCACCAATAATTTCCAGAATAGTAGCTCTCGCTTTTGCTTCACGTTCCATTCGCATTTCGGCCAATTCAGCTTCACTCTTACCTATGGAGACAATCACAAAAGAAAAGAATAGAATTTATTTAAAATAATCGAAAAAAGAATCAATAAGAATTAATTAATAATAGAAAGGCAATTACCCTTCACTCTTACCATTTGTTTCGTCGATTTCTTCATCGGCCGCTATTCTACCGCCTTTCAAACGTTCTGCACTTGGTGATGGTGATCTACTTGGCTCTTTGAAGCCGCGTGGATTTTCGAATGGATCGTCCAAAATGACGGTATGTGTAATACGAACATCTTTGTACGGTCGATTAGTCTCGTCGCAAATTACTTCGTTAATGGCGCGTAATACATCCAATCCTTCCACAACTTGCCCAATGACACAGTGTACACCATCCAATGAAGTTAAGTCTGAGCCCAATGTGAAGAAAAACTGCGAACCAATCAAACTATCGCCTAAGCTCACCATTGACAGCAGACCTGGTTCTGAGTGTCGAATTTTTGGTAAATATTCTGCTTGAAAGAATCGCTTCTCTGGACCTTCTATTAGACCCCATACAGATTCACCACCATTTCCTTCACCCGATGGATCTGATAATAAAAACGAAATGTTATGAACAAAAATCAATGCAGATGAACCACAAATTTAGAAAGTCACAAAGCTAACCTCCTGTTTGCGCAATAAATCCGGCTTGGATCGTGTGAAAGAGGTTAAAGTTGTAGTATTTCAATTTACACAATTTTAGAAAATTTAAACTTGCTCTTGGACGTTCTGTTAGAAATAAATCAACAGTTAAATCGCCGAGAGTGGTTTCTATCACCACCGACATTTTTTCAAGTGATATTTCATCAATAAATTTCCAAAAATAAATAAATACGTTTATTCGATTGCAAGCGTTTGTGGAGTTTGACATTCACACGTTTGGTCTACATAGACATTTTTTTTGACAGATGATTGGACGGCATTGGCTCTGATAACAGATGGCGCTACATGCTATGAACAAACAGTACATAAATTGATTAAAATAGGATTTTTTTTAATTACCAAAATGTCTTATAAATTCTTTAAAAGTTTTTTTTTACTTTGAATTATCAAAAGTTATTTACAAATAAATTTTATATTTTTTGTTTGAAGTGCTACTGATTATATATTTTGAATGATTTGCGCTATATATTATGAAGCCGATAACGCAAAAAATGGTAATTCCAAAGCCGCCAGTTTCGTCATTCCTTGACTTTTTATATTTGTGTATAGCTTGCGTCCATCAGTCAGTCATTGATTCAACAGCGAATAACATCAAATAAGAAGATTTCGTATGTTGCACAGACAATTCCAATTAAACTAAGCCTATTTATAGGGAGAAAATGTGTTGAGAGTAAATTCCTTAGCCGCAAGTAAAATATCGTATTATTTGTTCCTATCGTTACCGTAGAAACCAAAGGTGAAAATTGAATCAAAAATCTTTTTTCAATAATTTACAAAAAGTTTCGTTCAAGAGTAAAAAAAAGTATATGTATAGCTATGATAAAAAAAAAAATACTGATTGAAATGTTCAAGATGTACAGACTATGATAACGTTTGATAACTTTATAAACTTAAATTCAAAATAAAAGTGATTCTTTGTTCTGTTTTCCGTGTGTAAGTGTTTTTAATTTTATCGAATTCAAATTGATTTATTGATTCCATACGTAAAATGCACAGTGTATATCATCATTGTCGTCATTCAACTTGAAACGAAAGAAGAAGCATCGCTCAGTGTTTTTGTTGTTTTATATTTAATTTTCAAGTCGGGAATGTGGTATAAAAGAAAGAAAGAAGCAAGGACACGCCTAATAAATTTTAATTAGTTTGCCACTTTTTTTTTACTGTTTCATTCACACTGGTAACGAATATATATATGATTATTTTAAATGTCCACGAAAAAGTACAAAAATCATAGATATCTTACGATATTAAATCAGTTTTGTACGTCACATTAAAGAAAACAAATTATTACCTAACGAGCTTATGTAGCCAAAACGGAAAAAAATAGAATCCAATTCAAATTTAAACAAAATACGAACAACGATTCTAATCATTAGACAAACAATTTTTAATCGAAATGGCTTGGACATATCACACATCAATGCAACATCATCGACGGAAAAGACCTAATAATCATTGCATACGACAACAACATTCGGAGGAACAACAGCAATGTCATCGCCTTTCAAACTTGCATTGTATAAATAATTTAGTTATGTTTTTTGTTTTTTGTGCGCTATTATTCCAAAATTTTCCAATAACAAGGAGTACAGAGGTAAGTTTCTTTATACTGTTGTATTGAATGTTTATATTTAATAAGAAAAAAAAAAGTGTATGATTAAAATTGATTACTCGTCGAAATCATGCGCTTATTATTATTATAAGCACACCGTCAAACAAACAATTTTAGACGCAATCACAAGCCAGAAAATGAGATAGTGCGAAAGAAAAAAAGTAACCAAGCAGCAATTATACACCGTAGTGCCACGACAACGTTACCATATGTATTTATTGTATTTATATCGTGCAAAATGTGCTTGTCTGCATCGAACAGTGTCATTTAGAGTTGCATGTGTGATAAACATATGCATGTTTCGTCATCACATACTGAAATATCTCGACTACTACATACATATAGACGTTGTTTCTCTCATTTTCATTCAGATTTTATATGCCATCTCATTCATCACTCATTTTCAAGTGTTCTAAAGGTACGAGATAGCATATACAAACTTAGGTGCAGAGTGCACAATAGTTCATTTTTATTTCCATTTCCGTGTTTCAACTATTTTTTTTTTCTCAATCAAGTTTTTTTTATTGTTGTTGCGCTAAGATTTGCACGCTCAACTCTTAGTTTTAATTATTTTGCGCGTGGTTCATAATTTATTTGTGATGATAAGACTTTTTTGTGGCCAATCATCAATTACAAAGCAGTATTTCGTCGGCGTCTATTTTAACAACGTACCCAGTTAAGCAGTAAATATCATGATATAAAAAAAATTTGAAAATTGACCACACTATGAGCTAGAGCTATTAGTCATTCTGATAATATTTTCGGTATACATTTGTGTAAGAGTGATATATTCGTTGTGCTGTAAAGTATACAACGTTTGTTCATGCATCAAATTATTAAAATAAGTTATCTACAGTACTTAGTGAACGAAATGCTTCATTTGTATGTGATATAATTGCAATTTTTTTCTTTATTTGTATGTAATGTATTTTGACCACTACAAATTTATGCTGGTCATAATTATACTGCGAACTGGATGTGCTATTAACCGAATGGTACGATCTGAATTATATCTTGTTGAAAAAAATTGTTTATCGCTTTTAATCTTTGTAAATTAGCTTCATTGACAACACAGTGAAAACGTGTAGTATCAATATATAAACTCATAATCGATATTGTTGTTTAAATATAAGATAGTAATATTATGAATCATATTGGAATGAAATTCCCACGTATTTGAACGTATTTCAGTACAGCTCGTAAACGCTTTGACACTTCTTATGGATGATTTCATTTGTTTCAACAAGCGGAGCCGCAATTGCTTGTCAAACGTTATTCCATGAACCTAAATGAACACTACGCTTGTGCGTGAATTGTTTCGGCTATGTAGTGAACGACATTTTTCACACAGACCATCAACAATTTTAGTGGGTCGATTAGAACATTACTTTTCTTATAAAATACGGAATATATATATATATATATATATATATATTTTGTTTTCTCATCGCAACACGTGTATCATCATTATTTGCGCTAATGATTACAGGAAAAAAACGAAACGCATTTTTAATGGTTAAAAACTTTCCAGTTAAACAAGTATTGAAGTAAGATTTAACACAAGAAATGACGAAATCACTTGTATTGTCAATTTATGGAGTCTCACTTTACTGTGCTGGTATTTCCAGCGATGTAAATTATAAGCGGCTCTCTGAACTAATATTGATTTCTTGATCGTAGTGATTTTGATCGATATATTCTGCCGTTGTTTTATTGGCCGACAAAAGTTTCTAAGTTTTATTGAAGAATTCACCCATTTTGAAACGATGAAGCTCAATTTTTAAATCTGATCAAATTTGATATTTCTTTTGAGAATAAAATAGAGTTCTTTTCTTTGTTTTGAATATTTTTGATTGTTTGGATAATGAAAGTGAGTCTCTTCAATTTTTAGATGTAATGAGATTTTGTACATAACTAGAGCATAAAGAAAAAAAAAACGATAAAATGGAATTAAGATCAAAGTGTCGAATGACCGGCCAACGAACGATGAAAGGAAAAGTATACCTTCATATTGGTCGATATTTTTTTATTATTTTTCTTAAACGAATATAATATTTGTTATTTGTATGGTTTCGTACTAACAGAATTGCTGTACAAACACAAAATTGTATATGTATAATTGTATATGTGTAATTCGTTGAAACGATAAAGAATTTTACAATATTATGATATTTACTCCCATTAGACTAAATAACATGCACACAAATTGATATATTATCGTTGCCGCAATTTGACCACAATCGAACGATTCGAAGCATGGCGTGTATTCGTAATAATAATGCAATTGTGAACGTTGATGATGTATTCTTTCTGTGATAGATATATATCAAATGTACTTTTTGTGGCAACATATTATTGAATGTATTTCAACTTTTAACCGAAAAAATAGATATTTTAGAAAATTATCAATGCCACATATTATGTTCTGATGTTTTCTAAGTTCGGTAATTTGTTCTTTATCAATACCTTTTGTATACATGGTCGTCGTTGTCGATTTTTTTTCGTCGACGCCATTCTATAGTCCATGGCATTATTATTAAACGATTTTCCCCGTCGTATGCCATGCACTTGGATAATTTTATCGATTTTTTTACAATTTTGTTTGTTTTTCTCATTTTCATTTCATGTTTGATTCATTTTCCACGGCTCAACTGAATAATAAAGCGCTGTTCTGGCTTCAATAAAACGCTCATTCAAACTACAAAAGGTCAACTTGAGCGTGTATTTTTGTATATGAAGCAAAAAATAGCAAAGAAAAAGAAAACAAGAATTCGACTTGATGACGATTATTCGGAAAAGCGTCGCAGTTTTCATATACGAGCCAATTGTTGGCAGTATACATCATTTTATGAAAATTGTGTGGTGTGTGCGTATTTATTGGCCTTTCCTATGATGACTTTGCCAATGCAATGGAATTTCGTAAATGGAAAAGTTTTAAAACTCACTATCCACCAATGAAAAATGCGCAAACGAAGCACCAGGCGATTTCGGCATTTCAGTTGATGCAGATGTATTGCATTAGCATTGAAATAAAGTTTGTTGTGCATATCAAGTTATTTTATCTCTTTCTACATCAATTTACATAGTGTCACTATTGAGCAAAAATCGATTTATATGAAATCTTGCAATTGAAATTAAAATACTTCCGTCAATTTTGAGATTTACACAAGGATACTGATAAGATTTAATAATTGAATTGAACAAGGAAAAAAAATTTATCGGCTGATTTTATTTGAATTATTTTCACCTTGTACGCATCACGCATTAAACAATAACTTCCACTTTTATTTTTTGTGATAATTCATTCATTGTGCGAAATTCAGAAGATATTTTTGTTTTGACGTTTATTTTTTGAGCATTGAAATCAAATAAATATTGTAGATTCACATTCACAGAATATTATCGCCCAATATTTCGCCTGATTACTATAAATCAGACCAGGAACATATGTGTCCGTAAGAATAAATATGACAATACAAAAACGGAATCTGAAGAACGTTACATAAATTTTTTTTACGTAGTACAACTCCATACAAAAAAAAATTTATGTAACGTTCTTCAGATTCCGTTTTTGTAATGCCATATTTATTCTTACGGACACATATGAATCATTGATTTGATTTCAACGAAAAATCCATTGGCTCGTTTATTGGAATAATATTTATTCTTTGTGTAAATGTTGTTTTCATAACAATAATTTCTATTTATATCGTTGATTTGAATCAGTTCATACATAATCAGACTATTAACATCATTTAGTTGAGCTGTAATCAACAATCATGAAACACATCCTCTCCTTTTACATCATATATTTCATCAAACAATTATTGAAATTGTTTGGTATGACTAATGATTGTTACGAATTTTATCGAATTTTTTAAAAATATATATTTTTCTGGCATACTTTCTATTTCGATAAGAAGTTTGAAGGTTTTTGATGACTCATTTATCATTTTTTGTGCTCTGACCACAAATTCTGGCAATTAACCAGCTTTTGTTTAATTTATACGATAAGCCTTCATAAAACTTGCGAAAGGCATTATTTCAATGTATTAAATGTCAATTCTATTGACAACCGCCCTAAAAATGATTTCATTATCTGCCTTCCAAAACGCGGTGGATTTGCTATGAGTTTTAAAAAACACGATTGAAAGATATTACTTTGAGAGAGATCTGAATCATTGTTTGTTCAACCAGAAAATCTTTTTGAACTGATAAAAATTTAAATGCAAATAATAATCGAATTTTATAGCAAAGCATTATATATCTCCGTTGTTTCCACATTGGTACGTACAATATATCGTACGACACACAAACATGCGTGAATGTAGTTACTAACAATTTTGGCAGTTTAATTCACGTCAATGCTATTGATTGAACTATCAACCACGT
Organism: Contarinia nasturtii; assembly: GCF_009176525.2. Classification (NCBI taxonomy): domain Eukaryota; kingdom Metazoa; phylum Arthropoda; class Insecta; order Diptera; family Cecidomyiidae; genus Contarinia; species Contarinia nasturtii. Next base: position 48,417 of record NW_022199614.1, on the reverse strand, counting down.
CATAATTTACTACAATAATGAATCAAATTTACTCGATACACTGATTCCAAAAAAAAAAAACGCTTTACAGATACAGTCAGTTTTGACTTCGATTATATTATACTTTACTCTAGTAAATAGTAAATATATCTAGAAATATTTGATATTTTCAAATTCATAGATTACAAATTGCCAGTTCATTTTTTTTGCTGAAATTTTTTAATACTGCATGGTATGGATTTCAACAAAGATATGAACACATCTACAAAGATGCGGGTTAAAATCTTACACAAACAGCAAAAGCAAAAACAAATAGATTATCAAGTTTAAAAATAAAGAGTCTTACAGGAGTAAGACGAACTTTTCCGCACGGTGGTAGTTGCAAAATGCGTATTCTATTAAGCTAGTTCAAAATAATATTTGTTCGATTTTTCAAGCCTTTCAAGCGGCGTTAAGTTTGAGGCCAAAAAATGTGTTCGGCATCGAAATATTCTTTAATTAATATCAGAAGTACTCGCAAAAGATTTTTCACACTTCATGATGAACCCATTTGTACGACATTTGAAAGTATTCCATTTTCTAATAAAACACTATAAAAATATGTCTGACGTTAATTTTGCCATAAACATTATTTTTGCCATAATCATACATAAGTAAGAAAAAATTTGGATTTTTGTATGGGAATAATGCCTGTAAGAAAATTAAGAGGACCTCCCATACAAAATATTCGTTTCTGAGCAAAATTTTGTATGGGAGGTACCCCTTATTTTGATTGAAATTTCTTCAAACTTTTAGAATGTTATTTTTTGTGTAAAAAATAGCCTGTGCAAAGTTTCACGTCATTAGCATAAAAGCATGGCTTCCATATTTAAATTAAATTTTTCGCGATTTTTTCAAAGAAACTCTGTTAAAACTTAATTGTATCTCAAAATTAACGTCGGATTCAGTTTCTCGTGCCAAAAAACCCCCCAATATATATTTTTGAGTGTTTAAGTCTACATAAAGATTCAGGTTCTCTGACCTCAGAAACATCTAGAAAACATGTTTTTGAGATGTCGTAAACTTTGACCCATTGCAATACTTTCCCCTTACACACTAGGTGTGTGCGGAAAAGTAATAAGTCCCTCACATAAATGAATATCCCAACTGTCAAAATTTGACGATGATATCCAAATTGCTAGCAAATTTATTGAGTTTGAAAAATAAATAATCGGTTTAAAAGGCTAGGTAATATTTGTGATTCAGAGTCTGGTACTCTAAAAATGAAAATATCAAAGAAACGATGCTGGCAAGTTCATTCAATTGAACTCTTTGTTTCCAGAAATAATATATTATGAATTTCTTAAAAATGTACTCGACAGAGTGTCACGAGAAATATAACGAATTACACCTGTTTCGCGATGTAATGACTTTTTTACATTTCCCAAAGGTCACACGTTGTCTGTTGTTCTATATCGATTGTGATTCTCATAAAATAAATTTGCTTGTCATAATGTGTTAAAGAAGCGTATACCCGTCAAGTATATTTTATTGTCATGATGTACTCATACATTTATTATGTGCGACATTCAATTGAGTCAGTCAATAAGCGTGAAATTGACAATGATATATGCGTTTTGAACTTTATTAAAGTTTGCCGATTGAATCTGTTATTAAATTTAAATAATATTTTTTTTAATTGTCGTTTCAGATTATCAACGGCTATGATGATAGTAATGCGCATTGTGTATGGTATGGTGTATGTAAGAATTCCTCTACCGGACATAAACTTTATTGTAGTAACGAAACGGCACCAGTACCACTAGATAAAAATGGACAAAGTCTATTAAAACAATACTGTCCTCATTTGGTACACGGTGAAACCGACACAAAAACATGCTGTGATGCCGAACAGGTAAAGTATATTTTGCAATTAGTTTACTCTAGTTTAGTCTATAACAATTAGCAATGTATTTCGATTTCGCACATTACCCAATTTTGCGATTACATGTCATTGTATGAAATATTCGAAAGCGCTAAGTTATTACAAAATTGGAATTTTTCGTAGGCAAACATTTGTTGCTTTCTTTCAAATCATTGCAATCTTTTCAGATTTTTTCTTAATTAAAAAAAATTAAAAGAGAAAAAAGTACCACAAAAATTATCATAAGCGAACAAAGCACGCAAGAGGTCAAATTTAATTGCCAATTGAACCAAATGAATCTTTAATTGAACTTCTATCTATCATATGCGCTGTTTTCTTATGAATTTTCTTTCAAGAATTAAGTCCTAAATGTAATTTAAGGTTTTCAAGACGTTTCGCTAAAACCATAAAAGTGTCTTGAAACTCAACAAAAAAAAAAAAAACGTTCAAGTATAAACTGATAAAATTAGAAATACAAATATTCAAGTTCGCGTTTCATTGGTTTTGCAATTTTGAATGCGATAAAGTGATTTAATTCAATTTAACAAGACCATATCCAATAATGAATATGTGCTCGTTTTGTTTCTTTACAGATCGATGTTCTTAATAAGAATGTAAAATTAGCAGCAAATTTTCTACAAAGATGTCCATCGTGTTTTACAAATTTAGTACGTCATATATGTGAATTCACATGTAGTCCAGAGCAATCGTCTTTTATGAAAGTTATTGAAAAGGAAAAGGGAGAAAATGGTAAGTATGAAATCTATTCTGTGCAAAAGCTGAAGGGAATTAGATTTTGTAAAGAAAAAAAATCTCGTTGACATTTTCATTCTAATTTTTTTGAATTTATGTATCTCGATCATTCCCATATCATGATATTACGAAAAACTCTACAATTCAAAATTCAATTGCAAAACCCAAATCGAATAATAATTCTTTTGTTTAACAATAAATAAATAATTCATTCATTCATTTGGGATATGAGACTCTACAACGTATTACACAATTTGCATATGTATTTTTATTTTCACATTTCTTCTCTCAAAACCACAAATTCAAATACATTTTATGTACAATATATTTAAATAAGATTTACACTTTTATTAATATGTCTTGTATGGTTTCCTTTATCGTTTATTCATGTCCGTAAAGGCTTCGGTCCAATCGTAAAGGCAGTCGATATTTCAATAAGTGATAAATATTTAAATGGAACTTTCCGTTCGTGCTCTCAAGTATGTATTCCGAACAATGAACGTAATTGATGCCATCGATTTAATAAATGTTTGTCTAATTTTTATAGGTCATTGTTCCTTCAACTGGAAAACGGGCATTGGACATGATGTGCGGCGAGTGGGGAGCTTCGCGTTGTAGCCCCCAAAAATGGTTTGAATTCATGGGAGACGCTGAAGGAAATCCTTACGTTCCATTTCAAATAAACTATATTACAGAACCAATCAATGGTTATAAACCACTCAATCCAATGGTTGTGCCCTGCAATGAAGCAGTCAATGTGAGTTTAATTCAATTGGCCACGCTTATTTAATTAGTCAATGAATTTTAATAATTAGTGATAATTGCATTTTTTGTGTTCGAAAATTTCAGAACAAGACGTTACCATGTGCCTGTGTTGATTGTGAACAATCTTGCCCGAAACCACCACCAATACCTCAGCCACCAAAAAAATTTACAATTTTTTACATGGATGGCTATAAAGTGTGTATGGCCGTATTATTTGTTGTATTATCGACGTTATTTTTAATCGGCGTCTGTCTGTATCCAAGTCAATCTATGGATGGTGAGTTATCACTCAATACTTCTTACATTTTTGTAAAACGATATAATTTAAATGTAGCCAAAGAGGAGCACAAATTCACTTATCTTATCTGTTTGCTTCAGATGAGAGAAAATTTCTAATCAAGAAACTGCAACTTAAACGTGCTCCTCTTTTATTGAATTATATTATTTATATGTAAAATGATTATAATATTTGTTCATCTTGTATAAAGGAGAGACATTTTACAATCAATTTATTCATTAAATGGTTCAATGGATTATTAATTACCCATATTGTCATATTTGACACTATTTTGACCCTTTCAAATGGTGTATGGTTGCTTTCATTTTTTTCTAATCAATTTTTCTTAATCTTAATTCTTTTGGTTCGCAATTAATCTCTATTGAATGTATGGTGGCACGTTTTAAACACACACACTCACACACAAACAAACAAATTTTCTACATTCCGAAAATGTGTAGCGGTTTTGGTACGCATTGACTACGGTCATAATGAGATAAATTCAAATATAGATCAGCGATTAGGTGGAAATTCAAATGGACTACCATGTCAACCATGCGATGCTGATGCAATTGACGGTGAAGATTCACCATTGCAGTCGAAACGATCGAGTAGGTTTAATTTTAGAATGTATTTTTATATTAATTTTCTTCGTCCTTATAAAACCATGCATGAGTAGCCTTTCATGACATTTACATTATGACGAAATTATCTGTTTGTAAACAAATAAAGAACCAATTTGTGTTATTATTTTGTTGTTTGGTGAATGTTTTTTTATGTTATTTATATTATTTTGAAATGGGATGCCCACAAACTCAAACCGTATCATTAATGTATAACATTTTAAAATTATGAAAATATCATCTCAAAATAGAAACAATTCTGGGATGGAGAAAATTCACTTTCAAAAACTTTCAAGCTTATCACAGTCATATAGCAATTTGCTAGCTTGCTTTGAACAATTGATATTTCACATGCACTGCTATTTCACATTGTGACATTTTGTTGGCTTTCAAACTTTTATACTTTCATAAAAATTGATGTTAGTTTAGCTTTAGTTCGGCCTCGGACGAAGCTAACACTTAATTATCACTATATTCCAAATATTTGTCATGTAATGCCATTGGAATAAAGCTTCAAGAATAATAACAGAATGCGTTGAAAACAGTTAATAATTCAAAAAATTTGGTGTAATTTTTATTATTATTTTTTTGTGTTTATATTTTATGAATTTCTTGCAATTCTTTTTTATCGTTTTTCTTTTAAATATCGTCAAACTTTACCATGGGGCTTAATCCGTATTAATTAAGTTTATATTCTATTATGTGGTGGGTTTTTTTTATTGTGGGGGGTTTGTCTAAATCGTAAAATATGTATATGTATAATTTTTATTGCTTTATTGCTTAAATTTGACTTGTTTCAGTAAAACGTTGTACACTTGTATGTATTTATATTATTGATTCGTATATTGACAACTATTGTTGGTTTGCAATTGTTGTCGTTCCAGTACACTGTAAAATAGAAGGGATTAAATATTAATCATTTGGGATTTTTCATCAAAATAATCCAAAAGGATTAAATTTTAGCACTGTAGGATTAAATTTAAATACTTACTAATTGTAGCGAATTGTAGGACCACGTTGAAATCCCGCACAAAACCCAGGGCTTACGGCCGAGAGCTCCGCGCTTGATCCAGATGAGAACGCAATGTTCGTTGTGTTGTTTGTTGATTCTGAAAATGACAATGATTATATCAATTTCTAAATATGAACGTAAATTAAAAGTATGTGTAGCTTCAATTGATTAGATAAATTCAAAGCAGAATTATTGAAATGATTACATACTTGATTGGATGCTGCTCGTCTTGATTGTCGAGCTCGTGCTGGTGGTGCTGGCGGCGGATCTCCTCCTCCTGCATTTTCTTCTTCTTCTTCAACATGCCGTTGAAATGCTGGATGTAGCTCTATATTCATAACAGCACACCATCCTGTTTGTTTGTAAGGAATTAAAAAAACGAATTCATTGTCTATTGTTCATTGACTTGTTCATATTGAACTGAGAGCATATCAATTTAACAAACATAAACCTTTGTAGAGAATGTTACGACCTGCATTTGCATCACGATTCCAGGTGATAGTACGCCCAATATTTTTAGCAACTGTTAACGTATTGGAATCTCCACCGATATTTATACCTCGAAATATTGATGAATAATCAAAATATATTTTGATAAATATAAAAGTGCCGGTTTAAAAATATTCAGGCCACTGTTATATTTATCAAAAACTACAATGACTATGATAGACTATGCATGCCATCAAATAAATTTATTAATTATACTCAAAAATCGGTTGATTTAGCAATGTATTATTGTTGATGAACTTATAGGTTCCTGGTATTTTAAAAACAGGCCTCTAAAAATTTATCAAAATATACAATCACCGATTCATGTGATCGAACGGGTTCACAATAAACAAATATCAATGCGTTCATTTCACTCTTGCATAAATACAATTTCATAATTCTGCAGTCCGATTTCAAATGCTGACAAAATGTTCGCTAAATTACACTCCCAAAGGTGTGATACGGAATCTATGTTGATATTCGATGCAAAAGAATCTTATTGAAAATCATTCGTCAACAAAGCAAGAATTAATCTTTCCTCAACCCGCATTTAACGATAGTGTTTCGGTTGTTCAAGATTCTGATGGATTTTGAAAATTTTGCAAAATGTTTGCCATGTTACCCTTTTGAAAAAAAATCACTGAGCATTTTGAGATATTTTTTTACAAACAACAAAAAATTGTTTATTGAACTCAAGTTAAAAAATATAAAATGATCCCATTGGATTACTTTTTAGTCCTTTTGGATTAATCGTAGCTGAAAATCCCAAAATACTAAATATTAATACCACCGATATAAGAGTGTAGTTATTATAATGTCTTCACAAAAATGTATTTAAATGATTATAATTTAATAATAGGTGGAACATGGGAAGGTGAACCAGAAAATAGCCATCGTGAAAATAACGGAATGCAATGTGATGAAGTTGACATCGGATACTTTGAGCGTTTGGGAGCGCGTACAGAAATTTTTCTGGAAAAGTTTTTCACAGCGTGGGGGACATGGTGTGCAAATAACCAATATTTGGTACTGTTTTTAGGTAATCATTTGAATCGTATTCATTAATAACGGCATTATTTATGCCACTTATATAATAATGTTCGTTTTGTGTTTTCAACAGGATTTATTTTCGTCTGTGCCATGGGACATGGCATCATATATTTGAAGATCACAACCGACCCAGTCGAGCTATGGGCTGCACCTAACTCGCGTTCACGTATTGAACGTGAATTTTTCGATTCAAATTTTGAGCCATTCTATCGCATTGAACAGGTTTGTTGTAATGCAAAAATTGCGATTGGAATGTTATTTTTTAAATGTGGTCTATTTTCTCTAATAGATAATTATCAAATCAAATTTACCAAATTTTACCTATGAAACATCTAATGGTCCGGTCCAATTCGGACCAGCATTCAATAAACAGTTTTTGCTTGAAGTGCTTGAGCTACAGAATGGCATAAAGAGTAAGCAAGATTAATGATATTTCAATGAAGATTTTTCCATTTATTCTATGGAATATTATTTTACATTAGAACTGGGAGAAGGCACCGATCACAGCTTGGAGTCGATTTGTTTTGCACCATTGAGTTCAGAGTTCACAGGACCAGTTAAAACGAGTGATTGTGTAGTTCAATCAATTTGGGGTTATTTTCAAGATGACGTTGAGACGTTCGAAGAAACAGATGTGGATTCAAAGGGTTTTAATATCACTTATTTGGATACGTTGATAAAATGTTTTGGAAACTCATTCGATCCGGAATGGTAAGTTATAAAATAAGTTATAATTTATTAAAATATAATTTCATGATTCTTTTTTTAATAGTTTGGCACAATATGGTGGGCCAATCGATGCAGCCGTAGCTCTAGGTGGATTTTTGGAAGATGGAGAAGCATTGAGTGAATCTACAAATTACAATAAAGCTGATGTCGTAATTTTGACATTTTTGGTGAATAATTATCACAATAAAGAGCGACTTTTGCCAGCCAAAAAATGGTATTTACATAATGTTTCAATATTATATATGTTTCCATTTTGTTCCATTACTCCTTGATCGATTTTCATTTTTCCTTTTTGATTCACACCACAGGGAAGCTCTCTATGTTGAATTCATGAAAGACTGGGTGAAAAATAACAAGTCAAAACACATCGAAATCGCATTTTCATCAGAAAGATCCATTGAAGATGAACTATTACGAGAATCACAATCAGATGTTTTAACGATTCTCGTCTCATATCTCATTATGTTCGTCTACATTGCAATTTCATTGGGCCATGTTGAACTAGAACGATACAGTCGAATTTTAATCGATAGTAAAATTACGCTTGGTATCGGCGGTGTTATTATTGTTCTGGCGTCGGTTGTTTGCAGCATTGGTTTGTTTGGGTTTATCGGGTTAAGTGCAACTCTCATCATCGTTGAAGTGATTCCATTTTTGGTGCTTGCTGTTGGTGTAGATAACATTTTTATATTGGTACAAACGCATCAGCGTGATGCAAGAAGACCAAATGAAACCCATGCAGATCATGTTGGACGAATTTTAGGCAAAGTCGGCCCATCGATGCTATTGACGAGTGTAAGTGAGAGTTGTTGCTTTTTTCTCGGTGGATTATCTGACATGCCGGCTGTACGTGCTTTTGCGCTTTACGCAGGTGTGGCGCTTATAATTGATTTCATGTTGCAAATAACATGTTTTGTATCACTGTTGGCTTTGGACACTGTACGTCAAGCAGAGAATCGATACGATATTTTATGTTTTATACGCGGCAAACGCGATGATTTGCATGACATGATGCAAGTTATGGAGGGAGCCTTATACAAATTCTTCAAATTGATTTATGTGCCTTTCTTAATGCAAAATACCGTTCGTGCAATTGTAATGGTTGTATTCTTCGGATGGTTTTGTTCAAGCATAGCGGTTGCTCCACACATTGACGTCGGGCTCGATCAAGAGCTGAGCATGCCAGAGGATAGTTTCGTACTCAGATACTTCCAATTCATTAAGAAGTACTTAAGCATTGGACCGCCCGTGTATTTCGTAGCGACCGGTCTCAACTTTACAAATACAAAAGAACAAAATCTCATTTGTGGTGGACAATACTGCAACGCTGATAGTTTATCCACGCAAATTTTCATCGCAAGTAAAACACCAAATTACACGTATATTGCACGTCCGGCATCTTCGTGGCTAGATGACTATTTTGGTAAGTCTATTAGTCTATTTTTTTTTAATTGTTAAGTTAATAATTAGATGTATTTACTTTAAAAAAGACTGGACTGCCTCGTCATCGTGTTGCAAATATTTTCCAAACAATGCAAGTTTTTGTCCACATTCAGGTTAGTAGTATTTTTATATATTAACACTTGATGATTTGTAATTCAAAATAATCTATTTTATTTCTTTTATCAGATGTGGACTGCCTATCATGTAAAATTATGCTAGAACCGAATCAACGACCCAACTCCACAGCATTTGAGCATTTTTTACCGTTTTTCTTGCAAGACAATCCGGATGAAGAATGTGCAAAAGGTGGACATGCTGCCTATTCAAATGCCGTCAATTATCGTCAATCGAAAGCCAATCATACCGATGTTAAAGCATCATATTTCATGTCGTACCACACAATTTTGAAAACTTCATCGGATTATTATGAGTCCCTTCGTGCAGCGCGTAATGTATCGTATAACATAACACAGATGATCAGAGCAAATTTACGATTGAGCGGCGTTGCAGAGAGTGAAATTGAAAAGGTGAATGTATTTCCATACTCTGTTTTTTACGTTTTCTATGAACAATATCTAACAATGTGGCCAGATACGATCCAAAGGTAAATCATACAATCAATGTAAAACGTAAATATATTTTTAAAAAAATCTTTCTCTCCATAGTATGGGCTACTCAGTGTTGGCAATTTTCATTGTAACATTCATTCTGATGGGATTTGATATACATTCATCAATTGTAGTTATTATCACAATAACGATGATTGTAGTGAATCTTGGTGGCCTGATGTACTTCTGGGACATTTCATTGAATGCAGTGTCACTGGTAAATTTAGTTATGGCCGTTGGTATCTCCGTCGAATTTTGTTCACATTTAGTTCATTCGTTTGGAGTATCAATGGAAGACACACGAATACGTCGTGCGGCCGATTCTTTAACGAAGATGGGCAGCTCCATTTTTTCTGGTATCACATTAACGAAATTTGCTGGTATCCTGGTTCTTGGGCTTGCAAAAAGTCAAATATTCAGAGTATTCTATTTCAAAATGTACTTGGGAATCGTACTATTTGGCGCTGCACATGGCTTAGTATTCCTGCCCGTACTTCTCAGCTTTATTGGTGAGTTCTTGTTTATTCAAAAATTAAATAAAGTAAATACAAATAGAAAGTGTCTTTCGTCCACACTGGAAGTTTTCAATACACAATGTTTGACCTTATATGGTTATGGTATCATTTTTCTTTTCATTGGTCAAGTGAATTAATATTTACATACGCATTCAAGTCATTTCATAGTCAAATTGATTGAGAAACATGGAAACGGCCCAAGAAGTGCAATCGACATTTAAACAATATCATTATATCTGTCATTGTGTTATTTAGGTGCTCCTATTAATAAGGCGAAATTGGCGAAATATCGACGACAAGATTCACATGTTCACGAAACAACATTGTCAGCAAATGTAAGCAAAACGTCGATATCGAAATGTATTCGATCTTAATAGCTTCACTTACGTTCTTCGCTTCTTTTTTTTTTTTTCTTTGGAGCACAATCAAATATTTTACACGCTCATTTTTTTGTTCAGCTTGAAGTGAGTGTCGATTAATATTTCTATACACAAGACCTATAAACTGTCACTCCTATCTTATCTATGGTTCATTTTCACCATTGGTTCTGATGTACAACAAAAAAAAAATTTTCAAAATTTATTTAAATCTTATGTCATTTAATTTTTTTCAACTCTGTAATGGAATCTAGAACTCATGGTTGCTTTATGTATCATTTATGGTCATGTTTTTGTATATTCATAATCTTAGATACATTAATAATGCAGTATTTGATTCGAAGTATTTAATACACCAAAAATTCTTTCATCTGTTTCACAAACACATTTTGTGTCATTGGACGGTATTTTCAAGTGGATGTTTGTGAAACTGATTAAATGTACATAGATTGAAATTTTAAAATTGAATCGTTGCGGCGAAAGAGTAGCTCTTATTCTTCTCCAAATAATACTGCAACATAAAGTTTTTTATGATTAGTTTATTTGTTGTATTACAACAAATAAACCGTGTGAAAAAAACTTCATGTTGCAGTATTATTTGGAGAAAAATAAGAGCTACTGTTTCGCCGCAACGATTCAATTGTAATAAACTATATTTCAGTTCCTTATTGTTTATTTAACGTTTTTTCCTGTGTTAACATATTTGTAGTTTGACAATTTATTCCGATAATAATTGTCTTATCATTGCATCTATTTAGGCGTGATGCGAACCAAACGACGTAATACTTACGTCGTCAACCATCCCCTCAACATCGACATTTCATCAAATGCAAGCGTTTCAAATTCGCTTGCACAATCTAATGCCACAAACAATTATTTGTCATCGACGACTCCCATCTCGTCATCATCGGTCTCAGAGCGACCCCACGGATCTCTAAATTCAGAATCGGACAATCATCAATCAAATAAACTTGAGTTACCACATCAAATGCAACATTCTCGATATTCCATCGATTTGCCGTCAACAACCGAATCATCGACTACTGACTTAGTAACCAATACGTGAAAATGTAAATAAGTTTAAGATATAAATAGCCATAAACTCGAGTGCATCGTTTCGCGACTTCCTCAATGCAGTTCTATTTGTGTAATTGTGTTGTACTTGTCTCGTTTGATAGTAGAGCGGATATCATACAGAGAAAAATATCCTAATAGTGAAATAATAATACTTACCTCCAAATAAATAAATTGAATGATTTTGCAAGCATTGATAATGCAAACTCTCTATTTTCTTCGTGATAGTGGATAAAAAAAATTGGCTTTGTGCAATTTTGGCAAGCAGGAAGTTTTTCTGTGTATAAATTCGTTGAGAGCGCAAGTGCACTTGTCTATGAAGGTTAATCGAAAGCTATTTATAAATAAATCATATGGAAATTAATGTCAAAAATTTGTAATTGGCTAATGAATATAAAAACGGCGTCGAATTGACATCGAAAACAAATTAATATATAAAAGGAAAAAAACAACAACAACTAATTGCTCGTTACCATCACTCATTGAAATGCCTTATATTTCGTAATCAATCTTGATCACATTAGTCCATTTCATTTTCAACTGTTTTTAAATTAAACATGTTAATTTATATTTAAAATATCGATTCACAATTAGAAGAAAAACACTTCTGATTCTGTCACAATTTTAATCACTTTTTTTTTCTTCGATCACAACTGCAACTATACCAGAGAGCGATTCAGTTATTATCGTTGATATAATAATTTCATAAATTCAACATATTCAACGATTTTATTGATATTAATTACATTTTTCGAACATGATTTGACGTGTGAAATACACACTATCTTGGAATACGGAATATTTATATGAATTCGCAAAAAATAAACTAATAACTGAATTTATTATGTAATAAAAACAGAGTAGACAACAAAATACACACACAATAACAACGGAGTGCCTTTAACTTGCTTATTATTCTTAGAACATTAACATTTATGTTAATGTTAATTTTAATGAACTGAGTAGAAAGTTTAATTGCGAATTTAATTTATATAAAAATTAGTGGCAAAATTCTGCTTAATAATGTTCAATGGGAGTTTTGGTGAAATAATAACATCATAAAAATAATTCTGCTATGCTATCTTTTGAAGTCGTGAAATGGAATTCTTTTGTGAATACGATTAGTTGTTGTTGACATATGATATAAATTGCTTTTTTTTCTAAACTATATAAAAAGTAGATATGCATTTTTGGTTATGGAATATAACACAGGATCAAGTTGGCAGTGGAACAAATGTATAGCTAGATACACGTTTTCGATTTAATGGCTTATTAATTAGTTTGGCAATTATTTCAAATGTGAATTCGAAGGATTCACATTAAGTATGTATTATTATAAATTGAATTTATTTTGTGCATTCCACATTTAAAACATTCTTCTTCGGAACTGATATGATCGTTATTTCAAATGTTCAAGACTATTTGAAATATCGATGCGAAACGTAAAACGAATTTCAACAAAACTAAGTTTTTTTTTTCGATTTTGTACATTTGTTTTGAATGTTAGTTTGTATTTATAGTTGAATAGATAAATTTGCATCAAATTTCCGACATTTTAATTGAAATGAATATCGCGTGTTTGTTAGCACAAATTGATTACAATTTGAAACACACTAAACTTTACGGTGTGGTTGATTTTGTAGGTGATGGAGATTGCAATGTGTTTTCCTTTACGTCCATTATTATTTAAGTTCAGTATTGATTTTTAGTTGAACCGAAGCGATCAAATCAATGCAATTTGAAAAGAATCTAAATTTTTCGATCCATATGCAACCCAATGATATCAATAAGTCACAATTGAAATATTAGTAATAACCTTATATATTTTTTCCGGATTTTATTTATGTTTCGCATCAATGGCAATCATTACAAGGAATTTACTGGAATGTTTGAAAAGAATTTCTACCAAAATTTTTAAGTTTTGCCATCTTTCATAAATTCAATGATATCTATTAAAACAACAACAATTAGCGTTAGAAAAACAAGTAGCTATTTATAAAATGAAAACCATAAAATTATTCATAATATAATATTTGAGGAAAAATTCGTTATTTTTTGTGTTAAACCAAATCATTTCCTTGAATATCTATAGACACCATCAAAAATAAAAATCAAAGAATCTAGTTTACGTGCAACAAGTAAGTCATACGAAAATACAACAAATGTCGTGAAAAGAAAGAAAATAACAAAATGGTGATTGAACACAAATACGTTTTTAAAACAGGATAAAACTTAAAAACTTAGTATAAAATCTATTTTTCAAAATTTGCTGAAAAAAAATAATTTATATATAGCAGAGATAACATGACGATACAAAAGTCAATGAAATAGTTTGCCACAGATTATTTTATTTTTCTGTTCCTCATTGTATCAGTATATAACTGACTCAAAACAAAAAGAGAAGTAAATATGGCTGTTATACAAAAGATACAAAAAAATATTTATGGAATATGTATTATGAAATGATTTGTTAGAAAAAATGAATATTTAAGAAAAAAGTGTAATGTAAAAGTGAAAAAATGAAAAACAATAAAAAAATATATTTATGTAATTTGTCCATGTACGAGTATTATTTTCTATCATTTTTATAACATAACTTTTTTTACATGCCGATTTATTGGAGGGTAAAAAGGTAAGATCTCCCATATTAATGAAGAATTTAAATGAAAAGGAATTTGCCTTGTGTCGATGTCAATTTTTTGTATATTTTAACTAATTCCCTGCATTTTCGCAGACACTAAACAATGCCACAATTTTTTTTTTTGCATTGTTCTCTTTTGTTTAAACCATTCGATTATGGCAACAAGCATTGTTTGTCGCCTCTCATTTTTTTCTGCTCTATTCATCCCAGAATTAGTTGAAAATAAACACAAGAGACATATTCATATCATATTGGCTTCTCACCAATTTATGTATGCAATGACTGAGAGACATTCAGATGAGCATACCGATTTGGTGTGTCAATTGCAACAATCGCTAGTGCAACAAAAAGAAATCTGTTCAAAAGTATGAGAAACAAAAGCACCGCAAAATATTGAAAATAGCCTGCTCGTTGGTTGGGGTTTATAGAAGCCACTGAATTAGATGTTTATTTCGACGGTTCGCTTCAAACAATTATTTCTAATAGCAAACGAAACTGCAGACAGCAAGCAAAACGCAGAAAATACAGAAAATATGTGGCGATTTAATCGCGGCTATTTAATCAATTCGAAAATTTCACTCGATCCTTTTCTTTTTCATGGCCTCTCGTCGCAAGTGACGTCAATCAATATGAAACAGATTTTCATCGTTTTCTTTTTTCTTCTATTCGGAAGGAAAAAGGTCTATTTGAATATAAAATTACTAAAATTCTCAATTTTTTATTTCATTTACTTGCAATTCAATTTAGACCGACAATGCAAATTTTGAATGTCTAACGTTTTGATGAAACATAACATTTTGATCAGATTTTTGTTTACAATTGTCATTCACGTTTTCTGCCTTAAGGCATAAGCATTTTGAACAATATAAAACAAATCATTGAGTTGCGTCAAAATGAAAGCACATAAACCACAAATCGTTGGAAGAATTTCGGTTTTTCTTTTCGGATGCATGATGCTATATGGCAACATCCGAAAGACGAATTACTAGCACACTAATTTGCTTCAGGGTTCATTTTTTTTCGCACTTCAACGTAATTAAATCGCCTATCAACATTAAATAGTCGTAATCAACCAACCAAGCGTAACAATTTCGAATAATTAATATGCAACCGCATGAATTTTAATGGTTATGGTAAATGGTAAACGAGAAACATAATGCTGGTTGATTAAACATATCTTACACACGAATACTCAATTTTCACCGAAAAATCCCAGGGAAAATTCATCGACGCTCTTTGCTTAGTTTGAACTCTGACCAAAAACCTGAAAATGATACAATATATCCGTTATAACGGTTGACAAGGCATTATATTACAGTTATTGTGGGATGTTAATTATAGCCGGTGTTCCATATATGTCAAACCAATTTTTTTTTACTAGCACGTTTTCTATAATGATGGTTTGAAAATGAATACATGACCCAAATTCAATATTTCCTTAGTGAAATCAAGTTCAATTTTATTTGTGACCTTTTAATTTTTAATGTATTATTCTTCAAACGAACTTTTTCCACATATTTGATTGGTCATGTTCGTTAAAATGATGTTGAATAAAAGGTTATGCGTAAGATATTTATTTAGGAAAGGGAATATGATTGTTCCTCAAATTGTAAATTATATATTTCGAAAAAGAAGGTACGAATGCAAATCAATCGTAATTTCCCCACTCCTCTCTCTCTCTGTATCTCTCTTCTTTATATATCTTTAATTTTGCAATCTCTTTCCAATCAAATCATCTATCAAATATGTAAATATATATATCCGTCTGTCGGCAATTATTGATCGAAAGAAATCAACTCGCAATTTGATATTCAGTATAAATTGGATTCGTAAGTGGCAATTCATTATTATGCAGGCATTGCATGACAAATACAATCAAACGTTAAAAATAAAGAGAGGGAAAAAACGAAATTTTCTTTTCGAAGTAAAATTCATTCGAAAAACAGAAACAGTAACAGAAAAAAATAATACGACAATAACAATATATTGTATGACAGTGGCCCAATAAAAATGAAAACGGAAACTTTTGTCTACATCTCAATGCCTAAGTGTCTATGTTGCCGAGACTGATGTGCATTTTTATGTCAATTAATTTCTTTGAACTGAAAACGCTTACATTGTGCAAAGTAAATAACAACGCGTGGTGCATTTTTCATCATTTCATCAATAGGATAAAAGCAATACTAATGGAAATAATGATGTATTACAGTACATTATTATTTAATCGCTTACAGAGCACAGTTTGTTTGATTAACTATGTGGCGTCGTTGACTTTATTCTACTCAAATTTACACGAAATACAACAAATAGTCTATGTAAACATGAGGAATGAACAATACAAAAAAGCAATTATACATATTGTTTCAGATAAAAAAGAACATTTAGCTCGTTTCTCATTTAAGCGTTTCATATTAACTATTAAAGCTCCTGGGAAATTTCCCTTATATTTGGTATGAATGTCTGATTGTTTGTGTAGAGAAAAAACTAAATAAATGCGAAACAACAAAAAAGTTCAATTGCCGTAGAGATGTCGACCGCATTCGAGAAAACGTAGCAACAGTTTGTCGGTCATGCCATTTTCCGTCGGTGAGATTCGTTGGTGTGCGGTGTCAATGGGCGAAAAATGAGGTAAACGCGAAAAGTAGAAACTTGAGTGAATCGTAACACACATGTTGCGTTAATCATAATATTTATGGACGTTACGATCTCAAGTAGCAAACGAACCGAACACATATCGTAACACAATTTTATGCTATGAAATGTATATTGATGCGGATTGCTGGGAAACGCTGACGATTTTTTTTATCTGTATTCGCATCTGTGTTTATTAAATGGATTGACATTGCTAATTTTGTTACATTTTCCTCGTATTTTTTATCTCACTTTTTCCTTTTGTTAAAACTTTTTCAAATAACCACTGCACAGCCGAAATTGTAGGAAGAAATCTCTTTCTGACTCTGTCTCAAATATATAGATATAGAATTCTAGACTAGTATAAAATATATATAGATAAGATATTGTTTCAACGGATTTTCCTTTTTGTTCGTTTTCTTAACTGCAAATCTAAATGTAGCGAATTGGTAACGAAATATGAACCAAATCTATATGTAAAATGAAAATCGTACACGATACAAGTAAAGCGCACATAATATGTCAACGCAAAGAGCCCGGCTTCAATATGTACGAACGTAAAAATAATAGAGAAATAGAGGGAGAAAGATAGATTGAGAGATAGAGAGGAACGGTACATTAGAACTTCTGCGCCCGATCCTGAGATCCCGCGCTACTCACGTATTTCGTCGGCTGCATGAAATTTTGAATTTCAGTTAGATACAAAACGTGAACGAAGTCGGTTGTCATCAAGCTTAAGCTCTGCCATCGTCAGTCAGCGATTTCATTTGAATATAATTACATTTTTGGTATAAATCTTCGGCACAGTTGTTCATCACATCTTTCTCTTTTGAGGGAAAATCAAATCGCGATTTGTTTGTTTTTAATCGAACCAACCAAATATCGATTTAATACTTGATTAAAATTCCGAAACAAGCTGAAACGGAATAAAAAGAAAGCACATATATAAAAGTGGTGCCACGAAAGGGAAAGAATACTGAACGAACGAATATAATACATTACTTCTTCTACCTTATACTAATTTGTAATGTACATAAAAACGACAATTTTTTTTTGTTTTCTGTTTTCTGAATAGAATCTAGTCGATAAAAGCGGGATTTCGTGTGCTGTGTGCCAACGTACAGTGTATTGTTCAATTGTTGATTTTGTGGTACATGTTGGGAATACTTGAGTTTTAGACAAATATAAAAAGGAAAACCAAAAACAAAATACCACGGCCACATAACTGTGGGCGTACTCAAAATTATCCAAAGGAAAGAGGAAAACAAAAGCAAAACGATATACAATCCGTTCGATTGAAATTGAGTTAGGAAAAATTATAACGTGCTTCATCTTAAACATGGCATATTCATGGGACAATCGAGTTGACTTTGTAGTGCGTTACATGTACGGTAAGTGATTTTCTCCGTTTTCCTATAATTTATCGAATATATTGCAGGTAATATATTGTTTATTTTATAAAAAATCCATACTTCAAGTGAGAAGTGCTTTTCGAATTATTTTCATTTGTGAATCGAATCCAAATTGTAGTCAAAAGATACACAGTAAAAGTTAATTAATGAAAAAATGTCGAGTATCCGATAGCAGAAAGCAACTGAAATATCAAACGAATCGATTTTTTATGTTGTTTATTTCATTGGCCTTTTCTGAAAGCAAAAAAAACAACTTATATACACATAATATATGTGAGTAGCTCCTACATATGTTTGGTTGTCAAATAAAACGACATCGGTGTAAAATCAGCGTGTAATTACCTATATATCGGATGCTATAAATAAATACATTTTAAAACGGAACCACAACATGCGTACGTAAATTGAAACGATAAAGCCAAAAACTTGGTCTAAAATTACTCCAAACATGTAAACCCCACTTGGCCGTCTGACATTCAATTCTGTTTCAATTTTGCTTTTGTACTGCAAAACATCACATTAATTAATTCATTGACAACATTGATATGCAATGAGATTTGAGTCGCATATGCAATGTAATAGGATTCACTAATAAAAAAAATGCTTGTTTATTTATTTTATGCCTGCAGACATTGACAACAATGGTTTTTTGGATTCGAATGATTTTGAGTGCATGGCATTACGCGCCTGCATCATCGAGGGTAAAGGTGATTGCAACCAAGCCAAATTGACCGAATATCAGCACATAATGCGCAGCCTGTGGGAAGAAATATCAAACCTTGCTGATTTCGATAAGGTATGCATATATGTCGAATTTTATGAGCCATGTTATTTGTGTATGTTACTGACATGCATAGTTGCTAGTAATTATGTAGTCTATATTTGATTGATTTTGATATATTTACAAATTGTTGACCTAATTTTAATTCGCCTATTTATTGTTTGTTTGTTTTTTTTTCTCGAATCATCGCCGTTTAGGATGGCAAAATCAGTACAGATGAATTCAAACAAGCCGTTCAGAAGACATGCATAGGCAAAAAATATGCCGATTTTCCGCAGGTATTTTCATTATACATTCATGATTTCAACAAATTCATTCTAGTGTTTAATTATAAATTGACATTGAAGTTACTTTAGATTGATTTGCAAGATAAAAAAAGAAATAGTTCCACATCCATGAAAGTGAAATGGTAAAAGTTGTGATGTGATTGTAGAAAATTGATATGAATTCAATTAGACGAATGTAATGGAATGGTGTGGTTTAGTCCGTTGTCGTCAGAAAGTCGCTATTTTTATGTGCCATTTATCATTTACTTGGTTTACTCATGAATTTTCTCCTCCATTCACATTTAATTTGCGATTGCATTTGCAGGCAATGAAAGCATTCATCGAAGCCAATTTCAAAATGATGGATATCGATGATGATGGAATCATTGGAGCCAAGGAATTCCGCTACAATTGCATTACTCGCGTCGCTGTTGAAAACATTCAAGTTGTTGATGACGCATTCAACAAGCTGTTGGATGTAAATTGAAGATTTAAATAGTTGGCTCAGTTTTTTCTAGCTGCGCCGTTCTACCTTTTCGAGCAGTATATTTATTGTTTTTAATTTTAAATTACAGGACGAAGATCGACGACGGGGTGGCTTGACATTGGCAAGATACCAAGAATTGTATGGCCATTATTTGGGCAACACAGATGAGGGTATACATGTCTACCCATTTGAACCAATGACTTGATAATAGTAACGTAAATAAATAAATTCCCCTTTTTTTCAGGACATCCTGGTGTCTACCTATTCGGGCCATTGAGCTTATAAATACATGTTTACAACAAAAACAACACACATATTTTTTCTAATCTATTGGAGTCAAGTTTTTTCTTCAACATTGAAAAAACAAAATAAAAATATTTTCCATTCTCTCTGGAGTTGGAATTAAAAAAAAAAGAAGATAAAAGACAGTTAAAACTAATGAAGACAATTACTATACCTATAATTATTTAACTTATTTATTTTGTTTGTACCGTAAATTTGTTTAATCGC
Organism: Contarinia nasturtii; assembly: GCF_009176525.2. NCBI lineage: Eukaryota > Metazoa > Arthropoda > Insecta > Diptera > Cecidomyiidae > Contarinia > Contarinia nasturtii. Next base: position 28,092 of record NW_022199614.1, on the reverse strand, counting down.
ATTGATACCCAAGAGACGATAGCCGACGTGAGCAAAACAAAAATTAAAATTAACTATATGTGCGAGATATTCGAAAAATTCGACAATCAATGGACAAATATGATTTACTGGTCTTTAATTGACATTTGGTGTTTTTAAATGTACAACTTTCGTGAATAAAAATGTGTTTCTAGCATTGCGTGTCATAATTCATCGAGTCACGTATAGTTTTATCAATGCTTCATTAATAATTGAAGCTACATAAAACCATATTTATGACCATGCTGACTCTTGCATTGCCTGAACCAAATAATTTCTATTCATATTTTCAAAATGTAGAAGTGTTGTTCAAAACGTGAATTGATTTGTACTTTTTCAAACAAACGAAAAGAAAACAGATGATAAAAATTACATTTTATTTAGCTCAATGCAATGAAAATTCTTTCATATTCAAGAATGAGAACACTTTGAAACGGTAACGGGACGATTACGCATTTCTTAGAATGTGTTATTGCTCAACATAAAATGAACTTTATCTATTTTTCTCACTCATTATCCGATCAAAATGTATCATTGTAAGGGAAAATGAAATAAATGTTTACTTAAATAAAACGGAAGAGTATCGATTTTTGTTTATTTATCTTTTCAAATGTGATTTAATGTCGCAAAGACTTTGACGACAGGATCTTCAACAATAGGCTGTTCGAGATCTTAGTCATCTGAATGTAAAGTTTACTGAAATGCAAGACATTCAAGATCATTGCATCAGCAAAAAAGTGATTATAATGGTTTTGAAGTGAGTATATCTGTGATTCTAAAAACATATATTTCTTTTTTGTACACAATAAAATAACAAATGGATTTAGAAGACGATATTTAATCAAATTGCATTAGTAAAACGTGCCAAACTCATCAATGTCGCAAAATTAAACAGGGCCACATAAAATGCAACTAATATATAACTTGATAGAATAGAATCAATGGGAGCAGCTAGAAGAAATGTTGTTAGATCTGTATTGTTTTGACATATTTTTCTGTTTTTAACTGTTTTTGTGAGTGTAATAATTTTTTATATTATAATAATATTTTTGATATATAAGAAAACTGGTTTTTAGATATAGTCAACAGAATTTTTGAAATAATATAAAAACAAATTATTTACAATTCAAAATTGGTTAAAATTGAGAAAAAAGTGTAAGAATTCAATTTTATTCCAATTGGAAGAGTAATTGAAAATCATCACAATTTTTGAATAAACAAAAATCATCGAAAAATCATTTCCATTGAGTGCGATGAAAAAACATCGCAAAACTTTCTCTCAATGAGAAATGATTTGAGCGCTCTCTGTCTCTCTCACAACTACATGTGGATAAGTGAGTTTGTTTACGTTCTCTTCTGACAGTTGTTTGAAAACAAATGCAACAGGTTGAAATGGAATTTATTTGCCAACTGTCAACGTTTGATAAATGACGTTTAAAATGTCAAGCATTTCTTAACTGTCAAAGTGTTCAATGACAATTGTTTTATATTTTCGTCTTTGTCATAGTTTGTGAAAACCTGAGTGAATGTGTATTTTTTTTGTAGAGATAATAATTTAAGAAAAAACATTATAATCCATGAAAGAGTCAATAAGTTTTTGTATTTAGTACGCGATTTGCGTTTATTTCTTGCCATGGCCGTAAGTTTCAAATCAAATGCAATATTTTCAAAGGCATACTGAGAATATGTACAATCGAAAGGAATTTAGTGCAATAATGGCGACGCCATTTATTGGGCTGGGATCAAAGTTGAAAATTTCTCATGAAAAATCAGACAAACCCGCATATTATCATTTATTCGCAGAAATATTTCACTAAATAATAGGATTTAATGAATCATGATCGAGAAACGTGTAAAAAAAATTATCGTAGTAGTTGTCCATTTTATATGGCGTGTAACATATAATTGATATAGTTAACAATTATTGATTTTTCATTCAATTCAATATTGTGCTTATTTAAAAAAAAAATTATTCTCATTTTCAGTTGGATTGATTGACTTTTGGGATAACAAAATTTTGAAACAATGGCAGATACTATGATACAAACGGAAACATCCGATTTCGGCTTGCCCAGAGCTGCCCAATGGAACTATGGCAACATCAGCACGGATATTCCATTTGATGACTTGCAAATGAACTCAAGCATAGTAAGAATGCAATTTTGATATTGAATAGAATGCCAAACGGGCACTTCAAAACACTTATTAATTGTAAAATGATACGCTTTTTTTTAGGCTTGGCTGATCGGATCGTTGGGAGCATCAATCTTATGGGTGGTGTACATTACTTTTTATAATTCTCGTGTTGTTGGATACTTTCTTACAAAATTTATAAATCGTATGTTTATGAAAGGATCCTACTTTAAAGTTGGTTTGTATCTGAACAAAATTTAACCTTTTTTCCTAAAATATATTCGATGCAAATTTGAATTCAATTTCATTGTAAATTCCACAGGTTCGTTAAATTTGAATCCTTTGGCCGGCAAAATTATGTTTCGAGATGTCGTGTTCATTTGTTTTGATTATTCAATTCGTGTGCAAGACGGATATTTTATATTTCGTTGGTGGCGTTCGTATGTACCAAAAGATGTGTCCGAAGACTTATCACATTCGGACACTCGACTATCTGTTATGTTGAATGGATTCGAGCTGCATGTATTCAATCGTTCCGAATTGTATGCAAAACTTGAAAAAACATTTGGATTAAAACCTTCGATGTTGATTCCGGTATGTTGATTGTACTGCAAACTATCCTTTAACATTGCGTTGACTATTTTTCTGTCTCTTTCAATTATGCAGAATGAAAATATGACAACCGAAGAAGCCGCAAAAATGCGTGAAGTTGCTTTAAATTTAGAAAATGAACGAAAAAATAGCATGTCAACAAACAAAAATAAAAATGCCAAATCAGAAGCAATGGCAGCTAAAACTTGGCGAGATTTGATTCCGGTCATCAAAATTGACATTTGTTCGGGACGTTTTGTGTTCGGCAATCGATTGACACCAACCACACTTTCGATTTGTGTTGAGGAAGCAAAATGTGTTTATAGTACCAAACCAGCTGCTTCTCGTTTGGATCACTTCATGCACTTTTTAAAGGCAAAAGTTGACAATGCAAAAGTTTTATTAGCACCATCGCCAAAGTATACAGGCTTGGTTGACGACCCACCAAGGTCAGTTTTCAGCTAAGATGAATTTTAATTTTACGACTTTTATCAATTGATATCGTTGTTTCATTCAATTATATAGATATATGGGTGAAGGTTACGTCGTTATGATGTCCAATTTAGTAGAATTATATTATTATATCGATGAACCTGGAATCGTTGAAGAAGAACCAGTTCTATTAACATTAGCGAATGGTGATGTAGTCGAAGCATCGCCGCCCGTTTGGGGTTTAGATGTAAAATGTGGCAAAGGAACAAATTTCAGGTAAACTATAATTTTTCTTTCGGGTTCTTTTTACATATATATTTTTAAGAAAATTAAAAAAAATGTTAGACAATTTGTTGAACGAATTTAATTATCACATTTCAGTTATGGACCATGGGCAGACCGACAAAGAGATCACCTTTTTAGGTTTTTCTTTCCTCCCGATTGGCAAACCATGCTCGTGACACAGCCACCAAAACCAGGCGATCGCCGTGAATATCAATCATTTGAATTAAGCTTGAGCACTTTGAATGAAGCAACCATAGATGTGCTATTTTCAAAAAACAAGGAAACAAATGCAATGCATGTCACCATTGGACCTGGTTCATATTTTGAATTGACATTACCGTGGATCATATTGCAAGATGGGTTTACCACAAAGGTGAATCGGATTACCCAATAAATTTCTTATTTTTTTAATAACTTGAAATATTGTTTGGAAATTTTAGGTGGCCGGACAATTGTTACATGTGGAGGCAACAACTAGTTTACAATATCGCAGTTTGGCAAAATGTGAATCGCTTGAGTTCAAAATTCGGATACACTATCCATTGAGGTAATATTATTATCAGTTTAAGAATCAAAATATTTTGAAATTATTGCGTTCCCTAATGATTGCAGAAATCAAAATGATTGATTTTGGATTTCTGCAAACAATATTATTATTTACTGTTTACAGATCTATTTGCAATGGTATTAGATTCATGTTATAATAATTGATTTTTATTTAGATTCAACGACCATCAAGAGTGGATCATCAATTTAACAGGTTGCAAAGCGACAGCCTATTTGGTATTTGCACATAAGCTCTTTTTTCAAGATTTAATTGAAGATTGGGCCTCAAAAGCACGGCCTGACATTTTGGAATTTGTTCCATACACTTGGAAATTTTGCATTTTGCTCAAAGAATTCGAAATACTGATGCTTTGCAACGATTTTAATTGGATTGACTGTTCAAGTACCAATCAAGAAAACAACCACTTGGCATTTTGTGGAGACTTATTTGATTTGAGTTTTAATCTTCCGTTCGACGATTTTCTACCAAAGACAATTCCAATTAGACTATGGATTCATGGCGAAGATTTAGATTTATCTTTGTATTTACCAGAAACCAGTACTACACGACCAGTTGTATTAGGTTTGGAAGCAAATATGAAATATCTTACACGCGATGGTCAAGTTAAACGAGTCTGCGATATTCCAAAGAAGAAATGGCGCAAAGACTGCCTTCGAAGGTAATATTAATATTTGCATTTACAATTAGATTCATGTAATTATAATAATTGACTTTTATTTAAACATTTCAGTGCGGGATGGATCGATTGTTGGAGTGTTAGTATTGTTGCTATCAAAATCAATTGGGTTTATCACTTGATTCCGCCATTAGGCCCCGATCCACAAGCAGATATTACCACGCCCGAGAAAGAAGAGATACTACTCAGTCCAATTCGAATGCCGAAACTCAAATCGCCAGCTTTAAAATGGGCCCAAACTGATTCGGCACAGTTCGATCCAAACACGCTACCGCCCGACAAAGTGAACGTTGAAATTGAAATCGGTTCATCAGTACTTTTTGCATATGGCACCATTTTACGTAATTTCATCAATTTAAAAGTATGTTAACTTATTTGGAACTTCAATAGAAAAAGATTTTACTACGTTATTATTTGAATTTTTTTGCGCAGGAGAATATATTTGGCGAAGATCAAGAGTTCACAGACATGAGTGTTAGTGTAGCAAATACAAAGTCGGCGCTGTTACCAAATCTTACCCAGCCACTTTTGAAAGTGCCATTAAATTCATCGAACAAAGACGATGCGTCAAAATCCATTTCAGAAGCAAGTGCTGGTATTGAAGAAAAGCCAAAACCTTTTGATCCACGAATCTACCGTCCATTGGAAGTAATCGTTTCATTTACGATTCATGATGTTCAAGCTCACATCGTTAAGGTATTTACAATGAACTTATAAAAAAAAGTCTTATTAAATAAGCTATTTATTTGTTTTCTTGACAGAGTTGCAACGACAACGATCCACCATGTCCAATTGTTCTCATTGAACGACTGGGTTTGGAGCTCAAAAAACGATTTTATGAAACTGAAATTCAAATTCTGGTTAGTCCGTCTTTCCTAATATCATCTGATACTGTTGTTCGACCCAACAAAGAGAAACATTTGAAGCAGGGCCATTTGCTTCTATCAGCACTACAGGTAAATTTTTGACAATCCCTGGCAATCATAATTATATTATTTGTTTTTTTTTTATTTGTTTTAAGGTGCGTGGTCATGCAATGTTCAGTATGGAAGGAAGATCACTAGATGAAGAGACAGTTGAATATGCGTGGTTACTTGAAGTACATCTAGGAAAATTGTCGGGCAAATTAACTGTGCCACAACTATATAACATTGTAATTGGACTCGAAACATTTTTGACATTGGCTATCGATGCAGAGAATGAACTGCGACCGCCAATTTCTCAACGAAACTGTCATCACGGGGTTCCATCGAGTCAATGTGCTCATACAAAAGATGAAATCAAGTATCGTTGTCCAACCTCCGAAGATATAAAATATCGTATGACTCGTGTAGCTATCGACGTTATCGACTTGTATTTAATAGATAGCGGAACAGCATTACACACATGGGTAAGAAGAAATAATCGTATTTTCTGTCAAAACACAAAACCAAATAATTGACTCCTAATATTCTTTATAATTTTGGCCACAGATATCTCCAGTGAGAGTATCAACGTGCAATTTACATGGACAAAAAGTGAAGTCAGGTGTAACGGCATTAATATCTACTGTACTTGTTCGGCACTTTGTGTCAACCAATGGACACTTTAGTCAGCCAAACAACGGCAGCAGTTTGTATAGCAATACGAATACAACAGGTAGTGGTCGATCTTCAAAAGTGCCACATCAGTACAGTCAAAATAATTCCGATGAAAAACGTGAAGATTTGAATATTTTGGTGAAAAAAGATGCAACCAGTTCAGTGAAATATAAGAAGGAGTCTGATTATGGCTTTATTGGCGGACATCGCAGAGGTTCCAGAGACAAAGATGAACATCGTCGATCACGTGAAAATGACATTCATCATCGTCGCGATCGTGACGAATATTCGTCGATGCATTCTTCTGGCAGAGACAAAATAAAAGAGTCAGATATAGATCCATGGCTTGAAGTTGGATGTGTTTCATTTGGACCGGTTGTTTTGGAATCTGCATCTGCCTTACCAATTCCAGAACATTGCTTGCACCTAATTCAACATAAGTACAGAATTGCTTTTTAATCTTTCAAAAGAATGAATATAAACTATAAATCAAATATGTTTTCAGTTTCCTAAAGCTACACGACAAACGACACAAACGTCTTTGGTTCTTATGGAATTCTGGATTCGATTCAGTGCGATGCGGATGCATAGGTGGTGCTGCGTTTTTTGGCAGCAATATCAATGGGCCAAAATTCTTTAAACCCTCCGCGCAAGATATTCAAGATGGCATCAATATAGCACGATATCAGTAAGTGACAAGTTTTTCATTGATGCTCTTTGCTGCGACGAAATATAATTTTTTTTACTTATAATTCTATTTTATTCCAGCATTAATACAAATTCAAAAGAATATGGATTCGGTCAAAGTGTTCTGTACGAAAATCAATTGGTCTTTCATACACCACCATACAGTTTGCAACCAGTGTCACTTCAAGAATGTTATGAATACATTGGAAAAACTAATATTATTGTATCAAAATATGACCCTGAACCGAAATCACCGCACAATGTTGAAACCTTGTGCACCAGCAATATTTCTCCAATCGAAAAATGCGACAGGCAATCAAGAAATTCAGAAGGTGGATCGCCAAATGTGCTCGAAAGAAAAATGCGCAAGCAACCAACATCGTAAGCATTACACTTATTGATATTTTCATTTTCGTAATCGAAGAATAATCCAATTTATTTTGTGCAGAACTCAACGACAAACTAACAATCAAAATAGTTCACATGAAGTTCCATACGCCCGGCTAATTGATAGCCCTAACAAGAAACAAGGACAAACTGGAAGTAGTTCAACTCCAGTGCATGATTTGGATATCAAAATCAGAACTAATCGATCTATTCAAATGCCAACACCAAAATCGAGTGCATCTGAATCCAAATTGACCGTGGACTATTTTCAAAAAAGCGATATTTCGGTATGAATCTTAATCAAGAGCGTAAACATATAGTAGTGTAAGAAATAATATTTATAAACTTATTTTTTCTTAAATGTTCCAATAGATTCCAAGTGAAATAATGTCACATTCAGCTCCACAAACTCACCCATTACAATTTGATTCGGATCAATCGATTGATAGCAAAATTAAATCGGATGAATCGTTGGCACGTGAAGTTCAACGAACCATATCACTCACTTCGGAAAATCCATCAGAAACATTCTTCTCAGCAGATGAAGATATGCATTCATCTAGCCTGAGAACGAGTATTAATGATCGTGTGAATCAGAAGAAGAGATTTGCATCAGATTTAAGGTAAGAGTCTCTTACTAAGAGATTTATCCCAATTTCATAGATCACAAAATTTAAATAATTTTAAACGTTTTTATAGTATCGGTGCGCCTCCAGACTTAGATGCTTGTTTGTCAACACATCGTAGTGAATACGAAATTCACACTCCAGATAATAGAGACTATCGCGTAAATGCTAAACGTCCCCAAAGTACAGCCGAACTGGTAAGCATACAATTATTCGGATTTCTCTATTTAAACTGCTTTTGATTTGCTGTAATGAAAGTTTTTTCTTGGCACCAATGCTTGCATGTCGAATCACTTCTTTAAAAATATTTTATATGAATTCTACTAACACAATTTCATCATCAATTCATATACAACAATTTTTATTCATATATATCCAATACACCAAAATATCACATCACATTAAAAACCATACATAAATAGAGCAACGACGAACGTCGTTGTCTCCACGGTCTTGCAACGCCACTTAGGAGATTATGTAGCGTTTCACCAAGACCAGAGTTCAGGCACTTTAAACCAGTATTTGATGTGAGTAAGCTTTTTTGCAATCCAGTGTGTCAGTTCTATGTTATTTTCATTTTGGTTTGTTCAATTTTTTATTCTTTTCTTAAAAGAAATTTCGATAATATTTTAATTTTAAAAAATTAAGTAGCAACTAATGTGAGTTTTCTTTCTTGGAAAAAAGAAACCAATTTTTTCAGTTTTCAAAAAAATCCATTTCCCGAAAATTCTTATTCAGTGTAAATAATCAAATTCTTCTTTTCTAGGCTGAGTCGCAAGAATCTTCGTCCGATTCACCATCACTCTCATCGAATTCATTCATATCGGCTATGTCTTCACAGGAAGATATCACGTTGGTCAATCTTCATATGCAAGTAAACAAACCGATAATCGATTCACCTCTGCTAATGGCCAGCTATGTGTCACATCTTGCGCAAGTACGATGCACGAATTGGTCCAGTTGTTGTCTGCCATTGGGTGCTGACGCGTTTTCAACACCACTCTTCCAACAGAACGAAGACGGTGGTTTAACCTATATTGGTAAGATTGAATAATGTCATAATTGAAGATTATTTAATGACTAATGATATTTAAAAATTATGTTTTATCATAAAGGTTGTAAATTGGTGCCTCATTTTAACACATACTCAAATTGGCGTGAAATTCGAATAGTTTCAAATTCGGATTCCGGTAGCACATCGTCCATGCATACAACACAATCTATGCCACGATCACATCCATGGGACCCAAGTGTAACGATTCATGGTAGCCATATTGAAAGTGAGCATAATTTTTTTGATGTTGATTTTAAAAGAGCAATTGGTGTTAATACGATTTTTTCACTCGATTTAGCTGATGAAAAGGAATTTATGACGTCACAAAATGATACTGCAACGCGAAATTCGGTTGTTGTCAAGTTCAAAGGAAATCTGGAAGTGACATTGACTCCTCTTCTTTTGGAAGGATTACAAAGGTAAGCTATACATATTATGCCCATTGCCTATATTAAATGATTGACGTAAATATTTAACCAATTCTTTTAGAATGATCGAAACGGCCATACCACTTTTTTCAACAATACATCCATTAAATGTTATCAATTCGATGCATGCCTCTTGCATTCGAAATGTCGAAGCGGCAAACATTTTGAAAAAAGATCAATCACTTAGCTATTGGTCACGTGTACATTCGAATTCAAAACGATCAACGGCCGAACGAAATCTTCAAGGTCCTGGTGGTGGATCAGGACCAGTTATTACAGACGTTTACGAGGAAAGTATTTCAACACAAATTCAAGGACTGATTGTTTTACAACGCGTAAACATTTCACTTATTCAAACATCTGTGGTCGAAGAGGTGATATCGTTCTCAGCACTGGACAATGTACAAGAGTTGAGTTGTGCATCATTGTTGGCTGTAAGTTTCGATGGAATTTGCGCGCGTTTGCATCTTGGCAAAACAACAAAAGCAGCCATTCACACCGTTTACACCCAGCCAACTGTTCGGTCAAGTGGATTGAAAAAAGGTCGCATAATGAAGGGAACAAGAGCTCTATTATGTGAGTAAACTATTTATTTTAAACGTTTTATTTTCAAAATATTCAACAATTACTCTTCTTTTGTTTCTAGCTCACTTATCTTCACATACTCGTAACGATAACATTCCTGGTGAACCGATCTTAATCGAGACATCGGAGAAACAACAAGAAGAGCTCGTGATCACATGTGATATTTCAAAGGCACATGCTCAACTAAGACGTTTGAAAAATGAAGGAGTTGTCCTTCAAGATGGTCAAATTATTATTACCGCCATTCCACAGCACAAAAGTCGTGCAATGTTCGACTGCTTAAAATTGCCAGAGGAATCAAATAAAGATATGGGCGCTTTTGGTTTCATTATGTTTGAATGTGGTTTAGAAGGCATAAAAACCAAAATGGTTAAACGGTAAAAAAAATGAATTTTCTTTTTAAAAGTACAATAAAAACATTTATTGAATTTAAATTCCAGATCACAATTTGAAAAATCCGAAAATAATGAGGATAATATCAAATCGGTTGTTGATTCAACAAATAAACGAGATGCAACGAATGCTGAAAAAGTTGTGAAAGAAGAAGTAGCCGGAACAAAAGGAACTGAAACGGTAATACCAAAAAGCAACCTAAAAAATCCGACAACGCCAAAAACGCCACGTGAAAAACTCACACCAAACGCTGATACTAAGATAAAAGATGGCGAAAGCAATGTCAAAGATAAAATTAAATTTTCATTCAAATCATCTGAATCGGTTCACAAAGCTGGTAGCGATCAAGCTCAGCCATCAACATCAACTGCAAATACAACACCTCACGAACACAAAGAAAGTAAAGCGGTTGTTGGTGTTTCAAACAATGGTCGTGCATCATCTTGTGTAATTGATTTGAAAACTGTGTGGTTTAATTTTGCTGCACCGCCAAGTGTTCCAATCACACGAAAAATCGACTATACACGTTTGGATTGGAACTTACTGAGCACTGCATCTCCTGCAATTACAGCATGGATGAATCCGAGCAATCGATTTGCCATTAAAGTTGTGGCAATGATGAAGGCTTTCCATCTAAGGCGCACGGCCATTGCTGCTTGTATCATGGCGGATGGACTTGAAGTTCAGGGCATTCAGAAACATCCGAAAGTATGAATGGGAATACAATTAACAAGTTCAAATAAATAATTTAATTCAATTTGCTTCTTCGATAGACTCGCTATTCTGCTAAATTTACACCGCTAGCAAAGACTCTTCAAGAGGATCCATCATGTCAACTATGCACTGTGATGCAGAAATTCGTTATTCAAGAGACCGCCCACAAAATCAACGACATATTGAAACATCCAGATATGCCACAGCTAACAACATTACGTCAGGTAAAAAAAATTTGGTCAAACAAATATTGTTTTTACAGCTTCACCCCCATTACTTAAGTAACATATTACTTTATTACAATACCGAAGAATCACGGTAATAAATTAAAAAAAAATCAATTTTTGCTTCAATACAGGGTGTAATAGTCTTGAGTCGTCAATGGAAAAATATGCTGTACAATCCAATGCTTTTTGAACATCAATACAAATATAAGTTGTCAAGACCGATGAATGTAACATTCGCCGTTCCCCAATCGGAAGAGGTAAACACGTAATATTTTGTTTGTGTTCACCATGTTTAGCATCACATCAAATCGCTCAAATAACTTAAAATTTCATACATTGACTTTTGCGTTAAGCGAACTGAATCGAGAATTATATATGAAATGTTTCAGAGTACATGCTCATCGAATGATGAGATTTTTGGATTTTATGGCGAATCCTATACAAATGGTAAAAATAATTGAAAAACAAAATCTTATAATTTGGTTTATCTGTGTCAAATCACTTTTATGCATTTTAATCGATATCGCTTTGGGCTCAAATACAAAATTTCGTGCACCATTTTTTCACTCAACAAAATTTATCAACATACTATTTTTCATCTATCAAACTGCGTTCGATAGCGCTGATCCTGTATAAATTGTGTCTACGTCTTTTCTGATGTGAAATTTAAACATTGTGACTAACAAAGTAAACATTTCCCAACTTGTTAAAGCGCTTTTGTCGCAAGGTTTTTTCCCGGCTGTTGTGCACATTTGTATTTTTTTTTTCTTGAACTGAAATGATTTACAGGAAGGTGAAGATGAAAACGACATGGATGGAAATGAACCGACCGAAAATAATACTCTAATCATCGATGAAGAGAGTGAACATACGATGCTTTTGGGACGTGGTGTGAATCAACAACAATATAAGGGTAACGATTTTCTCTTCAAACCAGTTTCCCTTCCCAATTTCCAAGTGTATAATATTTTTATGCTTTATCTATTTGCTTTAATTGTTTGCTTTTATGATAATAATTGTCTTTGGTATTTTATCATTTGGGTTTGTGTTATTTCAAAGATGTGTTTTAACACATAACTTCATAAATGTTTTGGCACCGTCTTGAAACTTATATTTATTGTGTTTTTATGCTGATAATCTGTTTTTTATTCATTATCAAATAAAGTACTGAAGGCACCTGATATCACGACTCAGGTAAAACTGTCGGATTCAGCGAATACTTCGCCATCGTTTAATTCAATGAAAATGCGTAAACGATCAAGCAAAACTTCACTTCCACATGTCGTTCATTCGTCACGATCAAGTTTGCACATGTTCCCAATTATATCGGGGCTGGTTGATAAGCAAAACCTTGAAATAGGTGAGATTATTTAATACTTAAATACAATAAATACATACTAAAATAACACAACTCATTTCACTTGCACAAAAACAGAGTATGGAACATTGCAAAACGGTTCGTTGCAATCGTGTTACAGTTCGAATACATCGTTGGATAGACCATGGTCACCACCCAAAGACGATCTGTATTCTTGGATGGCAAAACAGCATAATGACCGAAAGGAATCGACAAATAAAGAAAATACAGAAAACGTTACTGTAAGCAGTTGAATTAATGTTGTATAGTAGTAGATGTTGGTTTTATTGAAATTTCTAATTGGAAATAATCTTTTCAGGAGACCAAACGAACGATGACACCAATAACACGGCCATCATTTGGAACTTCAGTTATGCAGGATTCACTTCGCTTGTTGGATGCACACTTAATATTTGAACCCATCTTAACTTGTCTGGGTGTTATGCCTCAACAAATGGTTAATAATATCACGAATGCTGGTAGGTGATCCGAAATTGCAATTTTCCTTAAAAACAATCCCTAAAAATGATGTACATTACAGATATGCCATCTTTGGATAGCTTGGGTACCAATTTGTCATTGGTCGGTTCTTTCGATTGCATGCGCATTGATATTGTGGTCAGTGAGCAAAATGAGAAAAAGTTAAAAAATCGGCCATGCACGCGGAAGGCAAATGGCAAATTTACAATGCCAAATCTTGAAATGCCTGCATTCTTGTGTGAGCGTGTTGGTGTTGAACTTGAAGTTTTAAAAGTAACGGACGGGCTGAATGATGACAATAAACCGAATGCACTTTATGTATCGCGGGGACAGTTGAAAAAACTGACCAGCACTATGATCAATTTCAGTTTTAATGTACGATACATTTCACAACAAGTGAATATGCCACTGCTGCGATTATTGCATCAAATCACCAATATGTATCAAAACGTAAAGGATGCCCAAGATGAGTTGTGCGATCAACCAACAACTTATCGCAATACGTTACCTTTGAAGGACGAATCTAGCCTAGCATCGGAAATAAATGATCCAACCATAATGGAATCATTGCAAGAACCACTTGATAGCACACTGCATGATGAACATTATGACAAATTCAACGAGGGCTATCATTTGGGCAATTCTAGCAGTCGATCAAGAATGCCAACGCTTGCATTAACACCATCGCCTGGACTGCGAAGACCTCAAAGTTTTGCACAAAAGTTAAAATCAACAAGTAAACAAGTCAAAGGGAAACTAGGATACACTAATCTCAACGAGAGCATCTTAACACCGATTAAAAAGAGCCCAACAATGTCCATCGATAATCCATTTCGAACACCAAAAACATTTTCAGAACATCAAAAATCATTTGGCCTTGCATCTGATGTACATACGCACCGATCATCATCGTCCAATATTTTGCCGGGTAGTACGATTGATACGCCAATATGCTGGAAAACAATGTTCCATTTACTTGAGCTATATGCAACCATGCCTGAAACGAAAACGGTTGCACAAAGGTAAATTTCATTGCTCTGTCTTAATTGAAACTTCAATTTTTACATTTATTATTTTCTTTAGAGTGTCTATATCGCCTGACCCAACCGAAAAAGCACAAAAAAAATTAAATATTTCAAATGAGTCCAAGACAATTGACATCGAAGACGAAAAACCTACAACACCATTGCCTCCACATCGAGAGACGTCTCAGCCCGAACGAACTCGTTTGATTGTATTTGGCGTTGCCAAAATTCAAAAGACACGTTTATTAGCAACACTCAGTGGATTGAAGGTAAACTAATTAATTCATGTTCTGAAAAATCGGAGCAAACTAACTTAGAACGGTTTTTAATCTCATTAGTTGGAGGCCGAAATCAGTGCTTTACACAGCAGTGCGACGTGGCGAAAGAAAACGAGACCGATAGCTTTAGAGTGTTCACACACTGGACAGGTGGGACGAGCAATGATCGTTTTACTCGAAGGTGTTGCTCCGAATCAACAGACTGTGGTCAAAGTAACCGTTGGAAAAAGTCAAACGCTTTACTCAAGTGTTTCGAGACGAGGTAAAGATAAAAACAATGGACTGCTATCGATCGGAGCTGTAAATATTGACATTCCACAACATCCTGTTGCTTTACATGGGGTAATGACTAGAAGTTCGAAGCAATTGTCAACAACGTTGCAGGTAATATATATTCGAACACTTTTTACCGCCATATATTCATTACTAACGCCGTTTTTCTTTTCGATTTGTTTTAAAGGAATTGAGAGTAACAAGAAATTCGGCAAGATTACGTCAAAATGAAGAAGCTGAATCACCGACACATTCCAAAGACAATTCAAAAGATAATGGACCAAATATTGAAAAGTCCACGCCTTATCCAACAAAACTTAAATCAGCTAGCGGATTAATCCAACCACTTGTAATGCAATTCAATATTCTATTGCAAAGTTTATCGATATCGGCTGCATTGCTTCCATCGCTTCAGGCTCAGTACAAAATGGATCGAGTCACATCTAATGGAATTAGCGGATGCAAAGCAAAATTCACGATTGACTTACCAAATCATACATTAAGTTTTACAACAAAACATCACGTATGTATTGACACTTTAATCGAACAATTTATAGTTACGATGACAAATCTCTAATGTTATCATCTCAACAGACTGCTGATACAATACTTCCACCAGAGGCTTCAATTTCCTTGCCTCCGATTCATGTAAGTGCACAGTATGTAAATGAAAGTGCATCTCAAGACATTCCTGTCGATGGCGTTATTCTAAGGCAAGGTGGTTATGTGTCAGCTTCCGCCGAAATTGGTAAATTTGAACGATGTTTGACCACCGATTTGCTCAATCACTTGGTATTTGCACAAAAAGTATGTATTCAATTACTCTACAATTCCTGATCCATTCTTTCGATTCTGTTCCATTACCTATTGATTATTTCCATTTTTCCATTCTTTTCTTCTGATCAACTTAAGGTATTCATGCGTGAGGTAAATGAGGTGGTACAAAAGGTTCTAATGACAGGTGAAAAACCAGTACCCCTTTGGTTAGATGACACTGAGATTGGCAATACATCATCTGTGAAACAAACAAATATTCTATTTTCGCTCAATATTCGGATGGAACGTATTCAGTTGACAGCAACGACGCCATGCTCATCGGCTGTACGCTTTGAAACCAATGCTTTAGAGTTTCATTTATCAAACAGAGTGAAAAATATTGCCGAACGAGCCAACACAAAACTTTTTGTAAAAGCTCAAATTGATTTCAATTTATCACTTGGGCAAATTATTAAAAATCTAATGTTCGATGAAGCTGATCCAGAATTTCAACAGTATGCATTTTTCAATACAACGATCGACTTGAGGAATGCATTCCAAAATGAAATGATGAACGATGACCAAGAATTGGTGCTAATTACATTGAAACGGCCACTTATATACATTCAGCCAGTTGCTGTAGATAAAGCAATTTTGGTGTGGTTAAACTATAAAAATGCCTATGAATATTGGGCAGAGAAACGTGCCAATTTGAATAAAGATGTACTTACAGCGACACAACAAGTATTTGAGAAAATGCCATTCCAAAATTTGGGAGCATCGAACTTATCGACTCTGTTCCTTGCACTCACTGTCGAAGATATGGGCATTTGCTTGCCGCTAAATCAACCACCAATGGTAAATCGTGTTTTTTTTCATGTTTCAATTAAATAACAAAAAATACATTAAAATTTCAGACAAATTGGACAGCACGATCGTTTGCTGACTTCGAGCCGAGAGGCGCTGTTGTAATAACACTTGAGAATACAAATATAACAGCATGTAATTCAGGATCACTCGTATCAACCGGCAAATTTTTCGGCTTGTGTTTACGATTTGCGGATGTTTTTGAAACAACATTGGATGATTGGAAGCCAAATATGAACGAACCGATTATGAATTTGTGTGTGGTGTCTGAGGGTACATACGAAGTGTGTTCACGTACGACTGTTGCGAAAAACTCTACTGAAAATGCCAAATGGTTGCTCAATGTGAAGTGGCAAATGGAAGGTGTTGACGTGAATTTGGATGTGAACATTGGAAAACAGCTTTCTGCTTTGGGCCACACATTGACAACGCTGTCAAGTTTTGAAGAAGATGAAAGCACAACAATTTACAGTCAAGATAGTGATGATGGAGATGGCAGCGTGAAAACAAATAAGGTAAGCACACTTCAATAATGGTTGGTATTTTCAAAATGAAATAATTTTCTTCACATTTTAGGAAAAACAAACCAAACGACAACAGAAAACAATGGAAAATATCCCAGCGTTCATATTAGATCCGACATTGGATTCGAAGAAACGCTCACTAATGATGAAAAAAGAAATGAGCGAACAAGTGAAAACGATAAATGATTTGCGAACACTTGGTGCAACAGCTCAAACAATAGCTGCCGAAGAGAAGCGCCTTCAAGAACTGCAAGCACTATGCTACAAATACTTCCGTCGCGATATGATACACAAATGGAAACGACCTTCAAAGGTTATGCTGAGAACAGCAAATCGATCACAATCCTTTATTGCAGCTTCTCCCAGCGATGAAGATTTCCTGGTTCAAAATTTAGAAGATAATGATCTAAAGACGATGTTTGACTATGACAGTGGTGATCCACAAAGTGAATCATCAAAATCAGGACCCACCCGAAGCTCATCGTTGAAAATCAGAACAAATCAAACCCAACGTGTTTCATTCAACGATACAATGCGTCAGTCGTCTCTACCAAGTGGCGATTCGGTAAATTTTGAATGGAAGGGTTCACAGTTGTCTGATGTCATTGACGTCGATGGAGAACGAGTAGAGCTAAGAAAGAAGAATCCAATTCATCCACAAAAACAACAAGAGCCAAACATTGATTTCGAACTAGATATCAAAGTGTTGGTCAATTCAGGTAAATATCAATTCTGCAAATACAGACAGATTGCTTTATTTGCGTTTATCCGAACGAAATATGATGACCTATATATTTTTGAAGGCCAGTAGTTTATATTTTATCTTACATATCTTTTATCTTTCATGATTGCAGGAAAATGTGTTTTACACACAAAATCAGTTAATGACGAAAAAATCAATGTCAATACATCAGCAACTGTAAAACATCACAAACGTGAACGTAGTATCGGTACGGATTGGGGTAGTCCAGTTGCATCACGACGTAATAAGGACAATAAAAATCGGCTGCGATACACAACTCCACAAAACAATACTGTGCTCATCGATTTAACCATTTTTCACATTCCGGGATTAGATGTAAAATTACATTATGAATCGAAAACTGTATCTGATGAAGCAATGCCACGATTAAGCGTCACCGATACAAGTACGTTTCGGCGAAGTGGCTTCAAGCGTGCATCACTTTTTGCTTGGATGACACTACAAAGTGTACCGGAAGAAACGATAATTTCACCCCACATTTTGGAATTTTTGGAGCAAACGCTTGAACCAATTCCGTTCAAAACTGAAGAACTATTGCCGTCCAACAATCCAGTTAATATGGATCTTTTGCAAGAGAACTACAATTATGTGGCGTACGCATCATTTCCAGTTGATGTCATTGTTTATTTTCACATGCAGCCTTCAACGTTCCGATTTAGCTGTTTACCAGTGTCTCGCGTGGAGTGCCTGCTGCAATTACCAAGCTTGGACATTGTTTTTAGTTCGAAGCGTCAAGATGACGATCAAACGATAAATGATGGAACGGACAAAATACCGACTGGTGGTTTAAGTATTACTGGCTGTCTTGCCGACTTTAATGTGTACATTTTCCATCCATATGGAGGTGGAAAGAAAACAGGACATAAAGAGCAATCACAATTTTCACCGCTGGCAGATAGCGAGCGGAAGGATTCGCTGAGTATAAATGTGGAATTTGTTAAATTTCATTTAACCAGAGCCAGAAAGATCAATTTTGAAACGAACTTCAAAAAATCAAGCGAACAACGTGCGGTTGTAAGATTTTCAACAATCGTTGATATTGGAAGTGCTTCATTCAAGTATGATATGCGCCGTCTAACAGAAATTTTAGCCTTTCCAAATGCTTGGTATCGACGACGTATCGTTCGACGCTTATTTTTAGGTGATATTAGCACGAAAATGAAAACCAATTCAACAAATGAACCGGAAACACCAACAACATCAAATCAAAGTGAAATCAATGCGGACCAAATAGATGCAGAGAAACCTACACGAAAACCGGGTGATTTGCGTTTGAACATTAACAATGATAATATTTCGCAAAATTCAAAATTGCGTTCGGAAAAGTCAAGCTTTGATTCAAGCACATCGTTGTCTGAAAGCAATCAGATCACATCATGGGAAACTCTTGTATTATTTGCCTTCAACTTTACGAAATTGAACGTACAAATGAACATGGGAAATGTTATGGGCAATGTGGTTCGTACAGTGTATTTTAAATTTGATAAACACAAGGGAAGATTCACAATTCGATTTTTTCGACTTTGATTTTCAGATTTGGCTAACAAAAGCATTCCGAAGTGATGGACGATTAAGTATTGGTAGTACAGGTCGTAAAAATATGTACATTGGATTTGGTTTAGGAGGCTCGACGCTCGATGCTAAGGGTGGCATTGTAGGTGGAACTATAGATTTGAACCTAATTAACACATACACCCATATTTGGGAAGAACAGGGACTAGAACCGCATCACCGAATCGGTTTAAATTTAGCGGCACTAGAACTTCGACTGGACTATATGGGAACAAGTGTATGTATTGCTTTTTATATAAATATTTTTCCAAGCCCAAGCATGATGATTGCTCATTTTATGCTTCCTTAAAAAATTAGTGTTTGATGACCCGAATCAGCTCCTTGAACGTTGCCATGAGAGATGAATGGAAGTGCTCAACTGAAGTTGGTAAAATGCTTCCAAATGAACGGCCTACAATCATTTTAATACATGGAGATTTAAGCTGGGATCAGGTAATTAGAACTTTATGCATGGTAGCTGACATCAATGGTAACCATTATACAATTGTTCAAACAGTTCCAAATGATGATATCGAAATCAACAACGGCAGATTTGCTGAAAATGTTTTATAAGCTTGAAGAATTCTTCAGTCAACAATTCAAATCATCAAAGCGTGTATTTACAAACCTGGAGCCACGCCTTTCTAGTCGATCATCGAATAGCATATCACGTCGGCAACGGAAAACGACACTCAACACGGATAATTCATTTGAACCAAAGGAATTCAGTGATGCACATCATCACAGACACTGGCAGAAACCACTGAAGAAGGTAAATATCGCAAATATCCCACAAAACGATCTTCAATTGTATTTATGCATGTTTTATTTTTCTTTCAAAAGGCAAAGGGTTTAATGTTGACAACATTAAGCGTACCACTCCCAAAAACGGGCATTGTTTTGGGCGGTACAATTGAACTGCATGGAACCAACATTTCTCTTGCCTGTTTTCATGGAATCAACTTCAAGGTAATTAAATACAAATTTGAATTGAATTTATCCAAGCAAAAACTAAAACAAAAACTACAATTTTTAATCTAAATTCAAGGCTAAATCATGGGCATTGTTTAGTTTACGTGATCCTTGTATTAATTTTGCTACCGAAGCTAAACAAATTGATAACACGAACGATGTCATTGCCATTCAAACGTTAACATTTGGTTTGGGCATTGCAAACAATACGAATCAAACTCATTCGTTGGCAACAGTGTGCCGCATGACTCGTAATATCATTTTTCCGCCACAGTTCAAAACGTTGCAGGTTAATATTTTATTATAATTAACGTATCTCTAGCACATAGTCTTTTTAATCTAAAATCTTTTTAATCAATAGGAATGGTTTACATACGCATTTGCAAATAGTGATATAGATGGTAATTTAATGAATTTCTCTTTATTGATAATTTACAAATTTAGTGGGTAATATTGGGACTTTTTTATTCCATTTTCATTTAGCTGTTGAACGTTTCCCGGTGTCTGAACGTGAAAAAGAGCAAAACACGAATTCCATTGAGCGAAGTCGAGGTCAATCGAATAAATCACAAGATAATAATCATAATCGAGAAGTGATTTTTGCGTTGCCAAGTCTAAGATTGCATTTCAAATCAGAACATTTGCAAGGTCCATCCACACCAGATACAAACTCTGGTAATTAGAGCGATTCCATTGTCAACAAATGTACATAACATTTAAGATAATTTTTTTTCTCTTTCATTTAGATAAACCATCGGTACAATGTAGTTTTATAACAGAGTTTGAAGATCATATCTTCGTTACAGTCGATGCAGACGCTTTTTTCTTCTTACACGATTTGATAACATCCTATGTTAAGGAGAAGGAGAAAACGGTAACATATTTTTTTAGGAAAATAAATAGTCTGATGACTTAGCTTTGAATATTTTTTTTTTACTTGATGTTATCTTAGTTGATCTCTCAAAATGCACGTGCATCATCACCAAATCCATCACAATCGGGTAATTCACCTACTAGTGATGCTAAGAAGTCTGAACCAACACCAACAAGTACAACATCCTTAACAAGCACTTCCTCTGCCGATGGAAGTACAAATCAATCAAAGAAAGGAACGGAAAAGTTACAAACAATGTTGAATAATAAAACAATTAGCGCCAAATTAAATAAGTCTGAAATAGAAGCTTATTTAAGAGATTGGAGAAATTTCGAGTGTCAAACGTGGCATTTAGAGCCAACCGTTCGTTTGCTTTCTTGGGCTGGAAAATCAATCGAACCATATGGTATCGACTATATTCTCAATAAACTAGGATTCAGTCATGCAAGGACCACTATACCAAAATGGATTCAACGTGGATTCATGGACCCATTAGATTCCTTGGAAGCACTTCTTATCATTCAACTGCTCAGCTTAGTGAGTAAAGACGAATCAAGTGACACTAAAAAAGAAAAATAATTTTGCGATCAATGTAGATACCAATATTTACAATTGGAAATACTTTTTACTGCAGCAATAATAATTATGTTTAGCCATATGCAAATGTTAATTCCGGACGATAAAGAAAAACGAACCAATTTCTATATTTTCAGTTTAAAAAAATGAGATTTAATTATTTGCAATATAAAATGACAACTTGCTGCACTGTTCGTATTATTCGTATTAATATGTATTAGAAAGTAAAGAAAAACGTCAATATAATTCAATGTGGTATTATTAAATTATTTATTGTCAATTTCTTTTTGCATTTTCAAAACTAATTATGATTATAAATACATACATGTATAATAAGAATATTTCTCGTTTTTATTTTGATCATCGTCTGGCATTTTTTCAACCTTGTGATTCTGCCATTTTTCTTACTTTCTAGTTTGATTATTTTACATCCGATTAATTGTAAAATTACAAATGATACTTGGGTAAAATACCCATTTCCATTTTTCATTGGAAAATAAATTGAACGTGTTTTACTCTTCCGCACACACCTAGTGTGTAAAGGTGCATTTTCCAAGGCGACGATTGCAATCGTCCATGATTTTTTTTTCAAATCGGGCGTCAAAAAAACCACAAATAATAAATCGTTCACGATTTTGGCGTCAAAAAACCATTGATCTCAATCGTTAACGATTTTGGCCAACGATTTGAAATCGTACACGATTGTAATCGCCGCCTTGGAAAATGGACCTTAAGGTAAAGTATTGGAATCGGTCGAAAAATTAACACCCTCAAAAAACATGTTTTCTGGGTGTTTTAGGACCCAGGGAACACGAATCTAGCGTTTTTTCGATGTCCGAATGTATGTGCGTACCCTGTACCCTGTACCCTGTACGCAAAAATTTGTTAACACGATAGCTTTCAAACAAGAAAAGTAATTCAAAATCTGACTTCACAGGATGATTAGGGGTGCCGAGGAATAGAAACCATTAGATTTTGAGCGACTTTGGTTGATAGAGTAAAGTGTCATGTCTGGTGTGATGCCTATGGCCATCCATGGGAAAAATTCAATTTTTCTTCCAAAAGTGATATTTAGTGTATTCTTAAACACTCAAAAATATGTATTGGTTTTTGGGTACGAGAAAACCGAATATGACGTAAGTTTTGTGATACAAATATATTTTGACACACTTTTTATACAAAAATTTCAAAAAAATTGGGTTTTTGTATGAATGCCATGCCTGTATGATATCGTAATGAGCTGAAACTTTGCACAGGTTATTTTTATCACACGAAAATACCATTCTGGGAGTTTACCACAAAGAGATTTCAATGCATAATAGCAGTGTTACCGTCTACACGCAAAATCTTTTGACTTTGCATTATAGTAGTTTGTGTATTAATTTTTGGTGGCGCCACTGATATATGAGTGTGCAACAGCCCTATCGGAAAAATGTTTTTGCCATTATTAATACGTATACAATCAGTCACATTTGTTGTTTATTTTGAAAAGTTTTAAAAAGTGTTGAAAATGAAAAAAATTACGTGTAAAAAGTGCAACTTGAAATTTGCACGAGAGGAAAATTTGCGGCTTCACGGCAAATCACAACATTCGAAATACGTGTTAGTGGCGATTTGTCCATTTAAAGAAAAGAGAGGAGGAAAATGTGCGGAATCATATTCGACAAAATCCAATTTACAAGTTCATCTTAACCTTTATATGCTCCTGGTGTAGAAAACTACGCATATCATTTTTATTTTTTATTTTTTTTCGAAAAATTCTAAACCAATTTTTATGAAACTTCTTGACTTTAATTTTTGCTTTATTTTAAACATAAAAAAATGTTACCCGATGTCAAAAGTATTTTTCGCATCGGAATATTAAAAAAATTACATAGACTACCTTCAGTGAGTAGATTTCTACTCATATGGGATTTCAACGTATTTGACGGAAAAAACGTCATTCAGTCAACGTTTGTTTGCAAGTTTAGTGAGTGTGTGCAATGTTGTGTATTGTTATGAAATTTTCTGAAGAATAATTTCAAAAATATAACATGGCTAGACCAAAATATCTTACACAAGAGGAGTTGGAAACACTATTGAATGAGACTGACGACGAAGATGCCGACATTAGCGATGACGAATGTGAATTACAAGAAGACAGTTTGATTGAAACAAGTGATTCTGATGTTGAAGAACCGGACGATATCGAAATTGATGGCTCAGCAGACGATATTGAAATTGATGAAAATGCTGATCCAACGTTTATTTCAAAAGATGGCATAGTTTGGAACTCTGAACCAGTGACAGATCGAAGTGGAAGATTGCGTAAAGAAAACGTTATCACACTTCGTCCGGGACTAACAAGATTTGCAAAAAACCGTGTTGATTCTATCAAAGATGCATTTCTCCTTTTCTTTCCATCACCAGTTGAAAACATTATTTTGAAGAATTCGAATGCGTATGCAAAGGCGACGTATGGCGAAAATGCCATTGAAATCGATTCAAACTTATTACATGCGTATATCGCTGTACTAATCTTGGCCGGTGTATACAGGTGTGTTGTTGGATTTTTCTTTCATTTTTTGAGATGATTTTTATGTTTGGGTTTTTATTTTACCTAGATCAAAAAATGAAAATTTGGTTGATTTATTTGACGGTGAATATGGCCGTCCAATTTTCAGAGCGATCATGTCAAAGAAAACATTCCAATACATGAGCCGAGTTATGCGTTTCGATGATGTCATGAACAGACGACAACAAAAATCCACCGACAAGTTTGCACCAATTCGTGATTTATTCGATAAGTGGTCGGAACTTTTACCTGATTTCTACAATCCATCTGAATGTGTCACTGTAGACGAGCAACTTCTTGGTTTTCGTGGCCGATGTAAGTTCCGGCAATACATGCCATCCAAACCAGAAAAATATGGCATAAAATTTTGGCAATTAGTTTGTTCTGAAACATGTTATGTATGGAAAATACAGCCATATTTGGGAAAAGCCGTTGGTGTTGATTCGGCTGAAAAAGGACAAGGTGCACGCGTAGTATTGGATCTTATTGGCGGACTGAAAGGTCACAACGTAACAATGGATAACTTTTTCTCATCTTATGAACTTGGGCAGAAATTGCTATCAAAAGGTCTCACAATGGTTGGTACGATGCGAAAAAATAAAAGAAGCATTCCACCAAAGCTCCTTGAATGTAAAAAAGTTCCTTTGTACCAGTCAACTTTTGCATTCACGAAAGACACAACACTCGTTTCATATGTCGGACGAAAAAACAAGTGCACGATTTTGCAAAGCACAATGCATAGTTCAAATGATGTAGGATCCGGCGACAAAAAATTGCCCGAAATTATAGAATACTACAACAAAACTAAAGGTTTGTCAAATGCTACTTTTTGATGGTAATTTGATATTTTTTCACATGATCTTTGATTTCTTTTCTTTAGGTGGTGTGGATACGGTTGACAAGATGCTTTCGTGTTACAGCTGTAAGCGCAAAACAAATCGTTGGCACATGGTCGTGTTTTCGAATATAATCGATATTTCAGCCTTGAACGCATTTGTCATTTTCAAAGAAGTGTCACCGAATTGGCAAACAACACAGAAAACTACATTACGACGCAATTTTCTACGGGAACTTGGATATTCTCTTGCGCAGCCATACATGGATATGAGAAAAGGTGTGCCACGATCTGAATCATCAGCATCGCTTCTTTCAGCGAGCCGAGAATCCCTACAATGGCGTGAAAGTTCACCAGCTATTCAGTCTTCGTCTTCCTCCATTTCTCGTGAGTCTTCGATGTCACGTGAAGGTTCACCAACTTTGCTACCATCTACATCATTCGAAATTCCTCGTAAAAGAGCAAAAAGTGTTCCATCGGTGTCGAAAGGCAGATCAAGATGTCACATGTGCTATACTGAGAAATCAAAAGAGAAATAGAAATTACTGAGAAATAGAAATAATATGCATGAAACTATCTGTTGTTTTTGTACTAAAGGTGTTTGTAAAAGCACCCATAATCGAAATGTGTGCGTGAAATGTATTGTAGAACGCCTACTTTAAAAACAAATCACTTTTAATGTAATGATTTTTGAAAAAAATCAAGTAAAATCAAAAATATCTTCAAAAAATCTGTCAAAATATGTGTTTTCCATACAAATTCCATATGCGTAGAAATCCACGCACAAGGGTAAAATTTGTAATTTTTTTTGAAGGGCATATGAAGGTTAAAAAACATCACCATGGTGCAAAAATTGTTGGCAATACCGCAAGAAAAAAAGATATTGAGTGGATATGGATTAAAAAAGGTACTTGAAAAAAAAAAATAATAATAAATGAAACAAGGAATTACGCTTTTCAATAAGTTGGCGTCGAAAAATGAGCGGTAAATAGCTCTAACCTCAATTTGAGCAGTGTTTGGTGCTTCTTGTACAAAGAAATGAAATATCCTTGATATCAGCTTATTTTTTTACATTTTTATTTCGGTATCTCACTGAATTTTCCCACTATTGCAACACACTATAATAGTTCGTCCAAGTCACTCGTACATATCAAGCAACTCTGATGAGGAAGACGATACTCCCATTGCCTGTCTTAAGCGAGAGTCCGACAATCGATCAAAAATACATCAGAGTTCGACTGATGATTCTTCGAGCGAAAATGAAAAGGGAAATAGCGAGGAATTCTCTTTCATCGATGATCTTTTGGACAGAAATAATGATGAATCAAATGAATATGAAGAGGTCCCTAAAGAGGAATTTTCTATCACCGATGATCTTTTGAACAGAAATAATGATGAATCAAATGAAAGAAGCGATGACAATATATCTGTAAGCGATTGTGAGTGTTGTGCCTTGACTTTACGATGTGACTATTGCAATAATTTTTGAAACGATTAACAAACATCTAGCTCTACCAGAGGAAGCATTTGATGAAAGCCATAACGAAATGCAAACAGAAGAAGAAATGTGGCATCAAGACGAAAGCAAATTAACGGATCTGGTCAATAAAATTGAGACTGATGAATATGAAGAGGCCACTAAAGAGGAATTTTCTATCACCGATGATCTTTTGGACAGAAATCATGATGAATCAAATGAAAGTAGCAAAGATGATTGTAAGTCGTGTGTCTTGATTTTACGATCTGACTACTACAATGGTTAATTTATTACGAACAGTCGATGACGCTATGTCAGGTGCGAATGAGACTGTATATGATGCAATTCATTACGAAATGCCAACAGTTGAAGAGATTCCGGATCAAAATCAGAGCCGATTAACGAACCAGATCATTAATATTGAAACCAATGATGATGAAGTCACGAGCGATAGTAAATCTTGTGTCCTAATCTTTTGTTAAAGAAATGTTACTGTTGCAATAGTTAATTATTATTTTACGAACAGTTGATCATTTTAGTGAAAAGGAAAAGATTGACTAGTCAAGTTACAAAGAGGTCATCGACCTAACGCTTGACTCAAGTGATGACGAACGGCCAATGGGTGATTCCGAAATCACAATCGGAGAAACGTTAATGCATAGTTTCGACGGAGCGGGAAATGTGATAATATCAGAGGTTTTAATTCAAGTTTTTACGCAGTCTTCGAATGAAACAAACGATGAAGTTGAACCAAACGAACTAATGGCAAATAGATACCAAGTATGGAACATAGACTACATAGCACCGCGGCAAAATGACCACCAACGGGAACAAGTTTATTATGGTGATTGTGAGTAGTTCTTGTAACTTTCTTCATTTCTTTCTTTTCTCATTTTTTGTTCAAAATTTTAGTATACACCCATGACGAAGAACAAGCTTTGGACCAACCAACACATCCTGGATCATTAGATCTTCCGGCTAGTCAAACGCAGTATGAAGATGCAGTCGATTTCGACATGGAGCTAATGACATGCAGCGCAAATGAAATAAAATCTCATCACAAAAATTTCCAACATTTCTACTTATAAGACGAATTTATTACAATTTTTTCTAATCGTATCAAGAGAATATCTCACACATTATAAAATCACTCTCTTCTTGATGTGTGGATATTCTTTAAAAAACACGAAAATTGTTAATCAGGAATTTTTTTAAAACAGGTCGTATTTATATGAAAAATTGCCGTATTTTATAAGTGGAACTTAATTCTAGTTTTTTATTGTTTTGATTTCGTAAGAATTTTTAAAAAACAACAATATATACATATAAGATATTTGTAAACATTTTCAAAGCAAATTAATTGTTAAAAATAAATTTTTTAAACATGTCGTAATTATACTTCCATGACGAAGAACAAGCTTCAAACCAACCAAAACATCCTGGATCATTAGATCTTCCGGCTAGTCATACGCAGTATGAAGATGCGGTTGATTTCTACATGGACCTATTGCAGCACAAATGAAATAAAATTTCATCACAAAAAATC
>NW_022199613.1:0-11078 GCF_009176525.2 Contarinia nasturtii | reverse complement strand
ACTAAAACATACATATTGAAGAAACTTAAATAGTCGCCTACGTACCATCCTCTTGAAATAAATGCCCAATTTCAATGAAAAATCCTTACGTTTTAATTTATACTTCCAATATGATTTAACACTTGGAGAATAGAAACGACAGCGGCGACAAACGGAAATCAGATTGGGATACTTCTGATGTATTTTCATTTCCCACTCAAACTCAGTTTTTCGAAATAATTATATTTTTTGGTTTAATATTGTAGATTAATGATTGATCTTTTTTTAAATTTGGTGCGCATTAAAAAAATAGGAAGGGAAAGTCATAATTTTATGTTTTTTAATTTTCATTTCCCTCTCAAACGGTCAATTTTTCAAAATAATCATATTTTTTAAATTATTATTAAAGCTTAATGAATAATCTTCCAAATGAAGTAGTGCGCAATGAAAAAAATAGAGAAGAAGGTTTTGATTTCATCAATTTAAATACCATACAATTATATCCATTGATCGACCATATTAAATATTGTTATTTTGATGAATTTTCAAAATAATCATTTTCTTTTTCTTTTGTTGCTTTAATGAATAATCTAAAAAAAAGAAAAGAAAAAAAAGGAAACTTCTTTTGAATAATAAATCATTGAATTTTATTTGTTAAATTTTTATATTTTTCTTAATAAAAAAAACACAAAATCATAATTAATCAGGCTTTTATTTTTATTTATTCACACACCATACTTATGTAATTTCGCATTCCATGTATATAAATCACGCCCATCAGTAAAGGGATTTTTGTTTTTATTAGTAAAACAGGCAATAATCTCCGACCAGGTATAATAAGCGCACTGATGATCCACATTCCAATTTTTTGGTTGGAAAAAATGACTACTTATAAGTTCGACGAAACCTATAGAATTGTACGAAAAACTTACAAAAACTTAGACGAACTTATGAAATCGCACGCTACTTATGAGAATTTATACGAACTTACGCTTTATCCATATACATTAACACACTGCTGTAAGTTCGATATGCGTGAAAATGCCGAAACAGTCGCACATGTAGTATTCAAATGACACAACGCTGGTCAACTTTTTTTTAATTACATCTCACGCTGCAAATAATTTGTACAAAAAAGTAGAACGTATTTTAAAATAAAAATTACCTAGTAAATTGGATATCATCCTTAAAAGATCTGATTTTAATATTGAAGCATCGCTCTCAAAACTCATAGACTCATAAGCAATAATTCTTTGTGGATCTTTGAGATACATTTCTGATTATTCACTATCAAAACCGACTCTTTCAAAAATGACGTCTAATTAGACGAATTTATATTTCTTGGTATTTTTTCACCGAAAACTGTCTCAACATATTTATACAAATTATTTTCTATCTGATTCGACATGACTAACATTTATTACCATTTCCAACATTCTGCGATTTTCAATTGACGTTGAAAAACTTACTAGTAATCTATAGGAACTTACGTAAAACTTAGACGAACTTACAAAAATGTATGTAGAACTCAAGAGTTCTTACGCGAACTTGTGAAACTTACAGATACTTATGAACTTACAACGAGTCATTTTCCCCTAGATTTTTTGCGTGGTATTCCTCTATGTCTTTTGGTTTCAATGCAGCATAAAAACTTTCCACAACTTTTGATCGTTGTATTGCATTTGGGTTGAAATGAATTACATCATATTTATGCGTTTTTTTTATTGAATTGCAAGAAAAATGCCATATCATGACGAAGAGTACCTAAACAGTTACATATAAAAGGTAAAAATTTAGAGAATTAAAAAAAAAGAAAAAATACTAACCAATATTAATAATCAGCGTATAATCATGAAGTATTGGATTTTTACTGTTGAAAAATGTCCTGACGTATGCGGAAATGGACTCAACATTAATGCAACGACCATGTACGTCTTGCTCAGGGGTATTTTCTATAATGATAAAAAAAATAGAAAAATTAAATTAGATTTTTCTTTAAATAAAAAAAACGAACCAAAAATTACCTAAATGAATGGCTATGTTTTTATAGAAGGCCACTTTTAATTTTTCATTAAGTAAAAAAGCAGTCTTCCTGTTGCCTTCAATAAGATGTACCTCCTTCACATTGGTCATTTGTTGAAAATGATTGGTAACATATTCAAACGTGGCCACCCAACACTCGTTTGATACGGTTTTCAAACCCTTCATATCAATTTTCGACATTTCGCTGTATTTCGCTAAAAAAAAAAAAAACCATTTATAATGTTTATCCATCAACTACACACAGAGAATTATATATTTCAAAACTAGATGGCGTGTCGTATAGAATTTAGAACTAGTTGACAGTTCGTATAAAATCCTATTTCTCTGTATAATTCTGTATAATACGCCTGTCAAGTTGATTTTGCTCTGACTACTACATTGACAATTCGACTTGGGTGGCCATTTGTTGTGTTTACTTTTTATATTTATTACATTGTGTCGTGAATTTGTGTGGTTTTGAACGGCTTTGAAATTTCATAAGATCTTGAAAAAAAAGTGTGAAAAAAAAAAGAATGAAAATCAAACCAAAAAATTTATATTACGTGCGCGTTACAATCACGTGGTAAAATTTATTTTTATGGACGAACTCAAACTGGACTCATTTTTGAGTGAATGTAAGTGTTTTGTTAACAAATCGATATGAGTACACATTTTTCAAATCGTGTCATCTTCAAATTATAATTTATATTAAATTGTAGGCCAAAAAGTCTTCGCCATCACATCAAATAAAATTAAAGTCGCATTGTCAGACAATACTGGTGCCGATATACCAAAGGAACGGTTTGCTGAGATTGTGCAACTGTACTATGTATCAGCATCATTTATAATTGATGTATCGATCAAAGAAATGGACCAAAACATCTCGATTGTCACTGTTAAGGTGAGTCTATTCAATGAATCATCAAAAGAATTACATTAAACTGGACCTTTTGTTTGATAGGATATTCAAGATTATTTGGTTCAGGAAAATGCTTTAGCAGTTTTGAAACTCAAAGGAAAACCAATGTCAAACAATCAAGTGAACAATTTCAACAATTAATCGTAGCAAAAGCCGTGGTTGGCTTATTTCCCAACATTAAAATTGTGAGTTGATTTTGTCAATTTTAAAGCAAAAGAATGAGTATAAAAAATTTTTTTTTTAGGAAACATTAAGAAATTCTGCTGACGGTGGAAAGTTGGGTATCCAACTTCGTAACTTACGCGCGGCATCAAAGAATAAAGTTTCAAGCGCATCAGAACCCGAAATAGTTTGGATTGATGAACAAGGCAGCGAAAATGAGGACGACGCATTGAAAGACGTCGAAGATTTGAAAAGTATGTTGGTTAATGAGTCTAACATCGAAGCGATAAAGATGAAACTTGAAGCAACCATGGCATATCGAGGTCGATTGCTGAAAGATCTTGCGTTGAATTTACGGGAATATTTTCCGTATTTTTTTGTGTCTCCAGAATTGGTAAGATTTTTTAATAAATAATGACCGTTCAATCAATTCAAATATTTCCATTATATTATTTCTTAGATCTCGTTCGAATTTTCGTTGCGTTACCCTCGTTCTGAATGTGATGCGTTTGCAATATTATGGGGAAAAAATTCGCATCGTATGCAAAATATTCTGGAAGGCCATTACCAAAAGACATTCGATTCAAAGTGGTCTCATGATATTCATGATCTGTTGATTTTTCTCAAGTTATTGCCGGCAAAAGCAACAGGAAAAAATTTACTCAATGTTCACGAAATTTGAAAAGGCAATCAACAAATTGATTGTTTTCCGTGAGGTAGTAGTTAACTGTTTCAAGTTTTTCTTACTTTGTTTAATCATTAAAATATTGAAATATATGTATTATTGACATTTCAGACTGACTGTTCTAAAGAAAAGTTGATTGAAAAATACAACGACTATCCATATATTGTCGCAGTTGGATCATCACAAGATGAAATTACCCACTTTTTCATCGAACTTGAACGAGAATTGATTAATGTAAGTGTAAGAATATTGAAAGTGATATTTAATGTAAATGAGTAAATAAAAAAATCTATTTCTAGGTTCCACCAAGCTATTCAATGGCCGAAATATTTGATCTCTATTTCAAAATTCATAAAATTTTTGGCATGCACTGCGATCCGAACCTTGAGCGCATGTTCAAGTTTTGTGAGCATTATGTGTATAAGATGGAAGCAGAAGCTGTCAGCGGGGACGAAAACCCAGCAAAGAAAAAGCGAAAATTTGTTCCTTCAACACACATGCAAACTCTCAATGGAATGCTACAAGAAGAATGACGTTTAGTTTAAATTTTTGCTCCAAAGTGATAAAAACCACAAATGTGTTACCAACGATTAAAAAGCAACAAAGAGGCTTATTTTCATTAAAAATAAATATTTATTTATACTCTAAATAAAGTAAATTATATATCATTTCCAAATATGTGACTTATTTAATTCAATTGTCGCAGCCACAATATAGTTTTTGTTATTGACAGTTTTCAGTTCAAATGTCTTGCCATTATGAAGGTCTTGAAATGATATCAAATTGATATCATTTTGATATCATGTTTTAGAACCATTTTTTTCATTTAAAGTAAGAGAGGGAGAAAAGATGGGGGAGAGAGAGAGAGAGAGAAGACAGAGAGAAAAAGAGAGAGAGACTGCAGAGAGAGAGAGAGAGAGGGGGGAGCGAGAGAGGGAGGGGTTGATCTAAATATATTGAATAAAAACACTTTTTTTATTTTTTACATTTGTCTATTTTTTATTGAGAAAATTGAAAAAAAAAATGAATGTAAATAATTATGCAAGTTTATGGGAAATAAAGAGGATTGGCATCATCACGGGAATATACATCTTCACGGCATATTGGACACCTTACTTCATCATCATCTTCATATTCCACATAATGACGATCCACACATGTTTCACAAAACACGTGATAGCAAGTCAACGCAGTCGGCCGGTTGGATAATAGGTCCTCCAAACAAATAGCACATATCGGTCTTCCATTGTTGCGTTCTGGTACAATTGATGGTTGTTGAACTGGAGCCTGTGGTAATGGATGCGGTTCAACTATCTCAATGAAAGGCACAGGCATTAATTGTGGCCGTGCTTGAACTGGAGCTGGTGCTATTGGTGGTGACGATGGTGGTGAAGCCATTCGAAGATCCATCGCAATAGCAATTTCCGTTGACACAACCGATGGTGAATCAGGCGGAAATTGTCGCCTACCCGAAGTTGATGGTGACATTGATGAAAATTCCATGGGTGACATCGACGGAAATTGTTCCATGTCCACAGGTGATGGCGATCTCGGTGTATCACCTAATGAATTGATCGCTGCTGCTGCTGCTGCTGTCATTGATGTTCCACCATTATACAAAACATCACCAGGGTTTTCTCCAACGAAAATCATACCATCAGTTTCTCTGTCACCCACTTGAACCTCCATTGAATCGGATCGCTGCAGATCACCGCGTCTATTATTTAAATCAGTCGCATCCATCGTTGCCTCCTCAT
Source organism: Contarinia nasturtii (assembly GCF_009176525.2). NCBI lineage: Eukaryota > Metazoa > Arthropoda > Insecta > Diptera > Cecidomyiidae > Contarinia > Contarinia nasturtii. Next base: position 5,554 of record NW_022199613.1, on the reverse strand, counting down.
CATCATACACTACAACTCGTGGAGGTCGATACGGCGTTGAATTCACACGCGTACGAGACCGATAGGACGATGAAGATGGTGTCGGTGTCCTATATGAATGTAATGGTTGCTGTGTTGGCAGTCTCGCTGTTTGTTGCGGTTCAGTCAAATGTCTGAAAATATTTAATTGATTCAGTAGAACTCGCTGCATCATCAAGGAGTTCCCTAAAAAGAAAAAAAGATGATAAAAAATAAATTAAAAATATGAACATTATCAATTTCAATTAAATTAAAAATATAGAAAAGATAAAATAATTTGTTTTTTAAAAAAAAAAGTAATTGGATATACTTACTTAAGATTTCATCTGCAATGTTATCCATTTTGCTTTTGAATGCTGCTTTTCGGTCAAAATACCACTTCTTATTGTCAAAATAGTCTTGAACTGATGACCTCCATACAAAATCGATTTGTATTTATACAAATTTCGCAAACAAGTCACATCACTCCCACCCAAACTCCGTACACACATATATTTTTTTTCAAGAAACTATATAGGATGTGAGTTGAGTTGAAAAAATACGTTTTTTTTTTTGCACAGGTAGTACACATTTTACAATAAGGTTGTTTAAGCAGCATTTCATGTTCTAGGTCGCAGACATGACCCTATCATAAAACATATGTGTGCACATTACTTTATGATGTCTGCTTCTCGGAGCTCTGCAATAATGGAATTTATTTCCTGCGAATGGTTGGAATTGCAAGCAGCTCGAGAGGCAATCAAAAGACGCAACCTATCACACAATTCGTTTGGGTCGTCATAAAATTCATGAACAATATTCTCACTATATGGGATGAAATCGGACTCAACAGATCCACCAGTCTTTTCTTTTTCTTTCCCTTTACCCTTATATTTTAATGCATTTCGCACATCCAATTTCAATTGTTGAAGTGAACTCTTTGATAAACCGCCTTTTATTGCCACAGTTTTAGGACCTTTTTTTCTTCTCATGAGTTTACGTTTAAGTGACATCGGCATGAATTTGACTTTTGAGTGTTTCAATTGCTCTTTTTGTTCATTCAATATTTCACAATCGCTCTCTCCCTCAACTCCCAAATCACTATCTGTAATATAATGAAATATCGGTGTCTTTGCTCTCTCTCTCTCTTTCTTTGTGCCACTTCCTCAAAAATATCGCTAGCTTTTCGCATCTCACGTATTTTTCTATTATTTTTTTGATTAATTGCACTTTGCAATTTTTGGCGATCCGATCTAGAGAATCGTGCCTTTTTCGCAGGTGCAACTAATTCAACAAAGGTATCATCATCGCTGGTATTTAGTATGTAAGATGGTCCAGCATCATCGTCGTCATCACTCGAAATTGAAACAACACGGTCGCGCTTTTCCCGCGATTCTTCATCCTTTTTCTCTGCAACTGCCTTTAAAATATTTTTAATCTTTCGCCTCTCGTTAATTTTCGTTTTATTGACCGCCTTTTTATCACGGTTTGATTTTGATAATCGAGACTTTTTTCCGCTTGCCATCACTTGGATGTGAGGATCACTATCACCATCAGTATCATGATCGCCCCCATCAGAAAGATCTCGCAATCTCTTCACTTGTTCCACCGAGGTCTGATCAATAAAAGATGCATTTTCATCATTAAATTGGTGACCCCCATCGAAATACACATTTTCACCATCTGCATCCCTCTCTGAATATGAATCGAAATCCATCCATTGATAATCATCATCATCATGATGAATATTCTCACCATCACTAGCAATGGATGCATTATCATTGTCATCAGCTGCGGTATTATTGGACGCATGATCATTTGGATGCTTTGCTTTAGTTTCACTCAGTCTACTTATGGCGTGAGTTATGGGGTGATATCTATCATGTAATTTTCCCTCGCGTGTCACACGATCTTTGAACGCCTTTCTAAATTTATTGCGAATGATTTTCCGTGTTTTCACTAATTTAGATTTGATATTTTTTTCCCGATTTAATATATTTTTTTTATCATGTGTGGTAGACATTATCATTTAGATGATTGAATCAAACTGAATAACTTTTATTGTTGTTCACCGCTTTTATAGGTCTGCAAAAAATCGCTGAAATTCTTCCTATATCGCCCATTGTTTGGCTCACTATCTAAGTCAACAACAACAAATCCGTATTTGTCCCGCCAACATTCCAAACAAAATGTCGTAAATTCATCAAATGTCATATCGCAATTTATACCAAAATCATTCCACGCATGTTTTAAATTAATTGTATCCTGTTTAAAAAGAACCGGGAAATTACAATTATCGCGAATTAAATGTTTGCTTAGTTTGGTAAATGTTTGTGTCAAATAAATTACATCGGTCTGATAGTGTCGACCCATACAAAATAAATTACGCACATTGCTCTGATTCTTATCGCAAATTACGTCATCAAATATAAAAACAGAATTGCGCTTCGCCTCATTTGGAGCAATAACATCATCAATGGATGAAAACGTGTGATAACCAATTTCCTTAATTGGACTTAAAATATCATGCAAATATTTATATTTATCCTGCTGTAAAGTTTTCGAATAAATATATAAATTTTCAAAATTTAAACCATTCTCTGATTCAATTAAACTTATTAATAAATTTGTTTTGCCGCAACCGCTGGGCCCTGCGATTATGCAACGCAAATTGTTTGGTAAAAGCGGCCCATGACGTTTCTCTTTAGGTTTTTTGCCTGAAGCAAAATCATCGATATTCCTCACTGGGATTTCAACGGCATGTTTAATGAAACGCATCTTGATTAGTACTGAGTTTAAATCGCGATAAATTTCATATTTACACATCTTTCTCTCTTTCTCTTTCACTCTCTCTCTTTCTCTCTCTCTTTCTCTCTTTCTCTCTCTCTCTCCCTCTCTCCAAAAAATCATATAAATTGTATATTTATGAGTGATTTAATTTAATCGCGTGAATGTTGTTGAAGAGAACGCATCATGGTTCAGAGAAAAATTATAAAGAAAAATCAAAAATCTGCTAAAATTGTCCGACGTGGCCGTGGAATTCTCAATAAAATTATAGATAAACTCCCATTCGAATTACATTTACCATCATACCAATATTGCGGCCCCGGTACTAAACTTGAAAAACGTTTGGCGCGAGGTGATAAAGGGAAAAATAAATTGGACGAATTTTGTAAATCACATGATATTGCTTATGCAAATCATAAGGATTCTACTACACGTTACGAAGCAGATAAAAAATTAGGATCTGAAGCATTTAAACGCGTATTTTCAAAGGACGCGAAATTAGGAGAACGTGCGGCATCATTACTCGTGAGCGCAGCAATGAAGGCTAAAACCAGTTTATCAAAAATCGGTGCAGGTGTTTCCCGTTTGAATTGTGTTAAAAAACGAGTGAAAAATGTTAAAAAGACCACTTTCGCAAGACTTGTGAAAGATGCTAAAAGTGGTATTAAAAAATCCAAAGCGAAAACAGTTGATTGTGCTGTTAAAGCTGCAATTCGATCAGCCAAAGAGAGTGTAAAAGGGAAAAATGTTTCAACACCGAGGGTTATAAAAGTACCATCGTTTACTGGTGGTATTTTACCAATTGTGCCAATATTGGCCGGATTGGCGCCCTCACAGGATCCGCTGCAACTGTCATTAAAACGGCGAAAGACATTAGGGTTGCACGTGAAGCCTTAGACGAATATAAACGTCATAATAAAACAATGGAGTTGAAAGTTGGAAATGGTTTATATTTAAGACCACATTCTAAAGGAAATGGGCTATATTTACATCCGCCCCCAAAAAACTAATTAAATTGCCTCCAGCTGATCGTGCGCTAAGCAATCATGATTTAATTAAATATGTGAAAATTCTGAAAATTCCACATTTTCGAGGTGTTTTCATGCGTGACACCCTACCAAAAATTCCGAAGAAAACCGAATGTTGGATTTTAAATCATGATAGTGTGCGATCAACTGGAACGCATTGGACTGCATTGATCAAAATTGGTAATTGTGCATGGTATTTTGATAGCTTTGGTAATCTTCTACCTCCACTTGAAGTTAAAGCGTATCTAGGTGAAAACGTTAAACTTCTATTAAATTATAAACAATTTCAAAAGGCCAATACAGTGATATGCGGTCATCTATGTTTACAATTTTTGCACAACTTCTGGAAAAATGTGTTCGTGAAATGTGTTGAAAATATGTAAAAAAAAAAAAAAAAAAATGTGAGAAAACATTAAATCCGCTGAAATGTGCAAAAAATGTGCGAAATGTGCTGAAAATGTGCAAAAAATTATATGAAATTCGCTGAAAATGTACAAAAATGTGCGAAACAACATTAAATCCGCTAAAAATGTGTAAAAAAAATGTTTGAAATGTGCTGAAAATGTGTAAAAATTGTGCAAAATGTGCTGAAAATGTGTAAAAATTGTGCAAAATGCGCTGAAATGCACAAAATGTGCAAAACAATATGAAAATGGGTATAAATATTGTTGATTTCAATTAAACGTTGTCAGTATCAATTTAACAATCATGTCATCATTTACAGTATCGTTAACAGGCAACACATCTGAATTATCAGCAAACTTTTTTCCTGAAATAGTTCTCGATGATAAATATGAATATTCATGTGGGCTTTTAGATTTCACAACCTATCACTCAATTCCAAATGTCACAATCAATAACAATAAAATTTATTATAAAGATTATTCCTTTGTTGACGTGGATTTGAAAGCCATACATGAATTTCCATTGCAACATATCGAAGTGCCAGTGGGGTGCTATGAAGTTGATGATATACTTAGCTATATAAAGGCTGAATTTGCGGCACTTGATATCAGTTTCGATTATAAAGTCAATAAAAACACACTTAAAACGACGTTGAAATGTTCTGTATGCATTCAATTTGGACAGCAAAATTCGATTCTTGAGATATTGGGTTTTAAGGGGTCAGATGGCGAAGAAATTCCAGCAGAAACAGACTATGAATCACATGACATAATTAAAATTTCGCGGTTGAATATAATTAGAATCGAGTGCAACGTTGTATCGGGAGCATATGTGAATGGTAAACTCAGCCATTCCATATATGAATTCGCAAGCAATAAAGTTGATGTTGGCTATAAAATAATTGAACAACCTCAAAACATTATCTACCTACCGGTGATTCCAACTCGTATAAACTTTATTCTGATTTCAATCGTCGATCAAGACGGACAACCAATTGATTTTCACGGTGAAAATATTACGTGTCGCATTCACATCAATAGGAATGACCTCTAATTGAATAATGATTGTTTACAATGTTCAAAATAATAATCGAAATCCATTCGGATTTGATGATATAAATAGCAAGCCAGTCAATAAAAAAAATATTCGCTCACGAACCACCAAGCGGACAACATCATCTCACATCATAAAAAGGCGATTATCTAAAGAAAATATAGATTTTCTGAAGGCATTAGGATTGCAATTAAAGTGAAAATGGCAGACATTTTAAGTATCGGTAATATGCCAGTTCGCGATGATATGATTATTCGCAATCAATTTCGCTGCTATTCGCCATA
>NW_022199612.1:0-4823 GCF_009176525.2 Contarinia nasturtii | reverse complement strand
ACATGCAAACATAAATTTAAATGAACAGAGAAGAGAATCCATGCAAACTTATTTATAATGGATTTAATGTAAAACAAATGAAAAGAAAAAAACAAAAACAAATTTATATTATTATACAAATTGTGCTGTAATTTAATGAATTTTACGAAAAACAAAATAATAAGAAGAAAAATGCAACAAAAAATTGAGATAAACAGAAAAAATTGTGTTTAAATTTTTTCAAGCGAAAAAAACATGTTTTGTGAAAGATTGAACAAGGTTTTTTTGTTTTATTTCCATCAACAAAATGTATTTAACTGGCCTATGTGCACTAACGCCTGCCATACCTTCTATACCCCGCCTACACAGCCTCCCCCAAAAAATTCGTGCATAGAGTTATATAATTATAATTATGTGTCTGGACGAATTCGAGCCGTGAATTTTCGCCTACGCTCAAGAACAATAAATATCAATAAATACAGTGAATCTGTATAATATAATATAATATATTTCCGTTATGTATTAATAGAGAAAAACAAAAAAAAAAAAGAAAATTGTAAACCTACAGAGAGATAACAATTTTTATGTCTGAATAGATGTATATTTAAAAGTGAAAAAATGAAAAAGTTGAGCTAACCGCGGAACACGACACAAAATACATCGTATGAACCAAAGAAAATTTAACAAAGACTAACATAGTCAATTAAGAAAACGGAAAGCAGAGAGCATAATATAAAATAAAATCATATGAAGACCATATTTTTTTCTCATATTTTTCGATGGGCTCAACGCAGCTAACCATATGAAAAATGAGCTTTCTCAATCAAACAAAGAAACAAACAAGAAATTGCAATTAATGTTTTTTAAAAATTAAATAAAATGAAGATTATAAATATTAAAAGAAAAGCTCTATAAACATTTTATTACTTTATTGATTCAATCCTGTGTAACTGTGGCGGGGAAATTAAGCGAAAAAATACATCGTCGTTGATGGTGATCAATAACAATAAAAAAGATAACAACACAAATAAAAATTAAAATCACATCGCAATCGCAATAACTCACCCGATACATATTTGCACTTGAGAAATTTGAAATAAAAAAAGTACGACATTGCATAAATCACAAATGGCTCTGACTTCGCCTGAAAAATGCATTTTATTCAAATTATTGTGATTTTGAGAGGAACAAAGGCGTTCAATTCAAACAAGTTTATGTTTAGTGGACCCTTTGCGGTATTGACAGATGTGACAGTGAAAGAGAGTCAAATCTTATTTCATTTGTTTAAACATTACTTTAAGTAGAATGGTCAACGGAAGCCAATTGGTGAGAAAAATATGGCATTTTTTAAAAAATGAGAAAATAACAACAAATCAATTAACGCGCTAAATAAAAAAACCGTAAACAAGTATCTTTCAACTATTCTTTCATGGTTTCGCTCCTCTTCATGATAATGAGTCTCTTCTCAAATTTTTGTCTATTCACTACATCAATTTGTTTCAATTAGTATGCAGTTTATTTGTAATTTTATAAGCAGATTGAGTAAGCGGTTATGTTTTAAACATGAAAAACAAAACTTAATGCAGTAAAACAAAACAAAAATATTGAATAAAATGCAAAAGGAATGTGTGTGTATGTGTTTAATTAAACAAATTTGTAAATAAGACGATTTGAGATTTTGTGATCAGCGTATTGAAGATATATAATAAAGTTACAAAAATAAATGCACTATATCTGAATTGTACTCGAAATCATAGACAAACAAATCAGGATGAGCAAAATAAATGTTGGAACGGCAATTCGTACGCTTATATCCAGCCACACAATTCGCTGAAACACAATTTTGTTTATCTTATTCTTTCATTTCCAACCATTTTTAGGTAGGTTTTCAAAATTGAATGACCTTAATAGAATTATAAAGTAAGTACTCCTTTCGATTTTGTTCCATCGTCTATCTGTCTATTTAAAAAAATGGCTGATTCGTTGATATAAGCCCAGAGCGGCATTGCAAAAAAAAACGAAATAACCCCCCGTGAACATTTTTTCCTCGCACACTACTGACCCGCAGTCATCTTCAAACGAAACTGTATAAGTTATATTATTGAGTTCTTTGATTGAAACTGTATTTTTCCAAAATCTCGACGTTTTTAATGGAACGTTTTGGAGAATCTGTCAAACACAAGCAATGGTTTTGAAATGTATTTGAGTCGATTTCGATTCCTTGAGTGGATAAAAATGGAACAAATGGGGGAATGAGGGGACACTGTGTTAGTTCAGTTACTTTGAATCTAATGAAACTTTTTGTAAAGAAGTTACAGAGTTATAGCGAAACGAATTGTTTTCGATTCGTTATAAAATTACGTTTCGAATGGTAAATAAATTATGTGGTAGTCCGGTCGTTTTGGCCGAAAAATAAAAAACTTTCTACTTTCGTGGCACAAACCAGATTTTGATCAAACTTTGCCAGATGATAGCTCTCGATGTCCTCTTTCCAACGGTATATAGGTAGTTCACCAATGAACACTCTGCAGAGGGCCGAGCAGACATTATATTTCAATATTTTCAGCCAGGAGATGAAATTAAATGAAAAGAATAGAAGTGATTGTTATGGTTATAATTACACTTGGATTGCTACAATCACTTTTATTGTTTTCACTCCATTTCAGCACCTGACGATATCTGGCTGAAAATATCTCAATATAATGTCTGGGGCCGAGTAACACTTGCACCACAGTAAGAAAAGTAAACTTTTGAGACTGAATTCAATTTAATAATTCTCGAAATTAAAAGTACATTCCAAGGTTGTGACGTCATAAAACTTTAGATAAATGCCGTTTAAACAAAGTAGGTTTATTAAAAAATCGAATTTAAACAACCGAAATGAAAACGTTGCTCAATTATATAAATATATATAAATGTATATATTGAAATAGCCATTGAAAGAAAAATAAAGAAAAAACGAGATTTTACGGTTTTCCGAAAGTTTTTTTTTAATGCTTTGATAATAATTGAAAATTTTGAATACATTTTAGTAAATTTCTTTTCTTATGAATATTATCAATTTATTAAAAACTCAAATGCATTTTAATATATTGATAATGTTTATAATGAAAGGAATTGTTACGTTAAAAAGATTTTTGAATATAGTAGTAGTATATATATAGATCAGATGGAAATCATTCAGATAAACAATAAATGATAAATAATGGCTTCCATCTGAACGGGTTGTCCAAGTTTAAACGGCAGTAATGTGATGAAATAGTAATCAATTGGAAGGGAAGCTCACACCAAGTCGATACAACCTATATTGACTATTTAAAGAAAAATTATATTAAAGTAAATTTGAACTTTTAACCAAGAATTGTGTAGATAACTTACTTATACCATCTTGATCAGCTAAAAAAGAATAATGTGTGGTTAGAATCATAAAAATGTGAAACATTTAATAATAATAGTAATAAATCGATCGGCTTGAAAAAGGAAAACAATCTTACCATAGCAACCTATTGAAGAATAGAACAATAAAAAATATCATTAGCCCAACGAGTTTTTCTCAGAGAAAATATAATTCAATTGTTATATAATGAAATTATGATCTTACACTTTACGGACGCATCACAATTTGCACTACCAATTACTGCAATTATACAGACAAATTTTAAATATTAGAATAGAGAGTTAGAAAGTTAGAGAGTTAGAAACTGTGGGAAAAAATATTTTATATTACATGGCAGGCATTGCAATACTCCTATTTTGTGGTTGAGCAATTGGAAAATTAATTAAAATTAGAATTAGTATTCATTACAAAATAAAAACACAAAATATTAAAATTAGGAACTCGATTCTTACCAAGTAGAATAGAATCTATGGGATAAAATGAAAAAAAAAACTATTAAATTCGAGACTCATACCTAGGGGCTTTTATCTTCAAATGTATACGATTTATACTTTAAATAGTGAACTATATTGCAAAATCAGCTGTAATACGCGCAAATAGCTATACTGTGTGTGTGTGTGTGTACAGTGTACACTGCAGTTTAAAATACACCTTATTCACTGGTATAGGCGAGAAATTTTAATCGTATATATGATGAATAGGGCGTGAATATTGTGTATAAATTTGTATGAACGAATAGATGAAAGCCCCTGGACTCATACAAATAGAGCTGAAGTAATACTCACTACAACAGGATCTGACCCTGCCACCTGTACAACTGCCACCTTGCTGACCATCACCACCAAGACTTTGATTTGCGATGGAAATAATCACGAACAAAGTTATAAAGATGTGCATTTTGGAATACATTTTATCTCAATTGCTTGACTCTTTTCGCTTGAATGTCATAAACTTGACTGATACAGTTCCATTCCGTGGACCGTATTTTATAGGAAATAACTGATGCCATTGTTTAAACAAGTGATGATGGCAGGTAGACATATTTGACAATTCATTTCTATTATTATCTACTATTTGATATATCGTATCGAAATTGCAAAATTTCCCATTTGTTCAAATAGCCCAGCAACCAGTATTATTATATTCACATATCAAGAGCAACCCTTTGAAATAAAATACGTATGAGCTCATGTTAATTTTCTGAAACACTTGAAAGCTATTAATAAAAGGCACACTGCATTTCTCATCCATAATAAAAAAAACAGTAAACGAAATGCTTAATAAATAAATCGAATACAAAAATTGAACTGCATCCATCGTAATTCGTCGGTACAACAACAAAATATATGAAAGACCCTCAAAAAATGTCGAAATAAATTGGAACAAGATGAAATAAAACAAGATGAAATAAAACATATGTTTGTTTCAATCTAAATTTATATTTTTT
>NW_022199611.1:0-4937 GCF_009176525.2 Contarinia nasturtii | reverse complement strand
AAAAAATATAAATTTAGATTGAAACAAACATATGTTTTATTTCATCTTGTTTTATTTCATCTTGTTCCAATTTATTTCGACATTTTTTGAGGGTCTTTCATATATTTTGTTGTTGTACCGACGAATTACGATGGATGCAGTTCAATTTTTGTATTCGATTTATTTATTAAGCATTTCGTTTACTGTTTTTTTTATTATGGATGAGAAATGCAGTGTGCCTTTTATTAATAGCTTTCAAGTGTTTCTGAAAATTAACATGAGCTCATACGTATTTTATTTCAAAGGGTTGCTCTTGATATGTGAATATAATAATACGGTTGCTGGGCTATTTGAACAAATGGGAAATTTTGCAATTTCGATACGATATATCAAATAGTAGATAATAATAGAAATGAATTGTCAAATATGTCTACCTGCCATCATCACTTGTTTAAACAATGGCATCAGTTATTTCCTATAAAATACGGTCCACGGAATGGAACTGTATCAGTCAAGTTTATGACATTCAAGCGAAAAGAGTCAAGCAATTGAGATAAAATGTATTCCAAAATGCACATCTTTATAACTTTGTTCGTGATTATTTCCATCGCAAATCAAAGTCTTGGTGGTGATGGTCAGCAAGGTGGCAGTTGTACAGGTGGCAGGGTCAGATCCTGTTGTAGTGAGTATTACTTCAGCTCTATTTGTATGAGTCCAGGGGCTTTCATCTATTCGTTCATACAAATTTATACACAATATTCACGCCCTATTCATCATATATACGATTAAAATTTCTCGCCTATACCAGTGAATAAGGTGTATTTTAAACTGCAGTGTACACTGTACACACACACACACACACACACACACACAGTATAGCTATTTGCGCGTATTACAGCTGATTTTGCAATATAGTTCACTATTTAAAGTATAAATCGTATACATTTGAAGATAAAAGCCCCTAGGTATGAGTCTCGAATTTAATAGTTTTTTTTTTCATTTTATCCCATAGATTCTATTCTACTTGGTAAGAATCGAGTTCCTAATTTTAATATTTTGTGTTTTTATTTTGTAATGAATACTAATTCTAATTTTAATTAATTTTCCAATTGCTCAACCACAAAATAGGAGTATTGCAATGCCTGCCATGTAATATAAAATATTTTTTCCCACAGTTTCTAACTCTCTAACTTTCTAACTCTCTATTCTAATATTTAAAATTTGTCTGTATAATTGCAGTAATTGGTAGTGCAAATTGTGATGCGTCCGTAAAGTGTAAGATCATAATTTCATTATATAACAATTGAATTATATTTTCTCTGAGAAAAACTCGTTGGGCTAATGATATTTTTTATTGTTCTATTCTTCAATAGGTTGCTATGGTAAGATTGTTTTCCTTTTTCAAGCCGATCGATTTATTACTATTATTATTAAATGTTTCACATTTTTATGATTCTAACCACACATTATTCTTTTTTAGCTGATCAAGATGGTATAAGTAAGTTATCTACACAATTCTTGGTTAAAAGTTCAAATTTACTTTAATATAATTTTTCTTTAAATAGTCAATATAGGTTGTATCGACTTGGTGTGAGCTTCCCTTCCAATTGATCACTATTTCATCACATTACTGCCGTTTAAACTTGGACAACCCGTTCAGATGGAAGCCATTATTTATCATTTATTGTTTATCTGAATGATTTCCATCTGATCTATATATATATACTACTACTATATTCAAAAATCTTTTTAACGTAACAATTCCTTTCATTATAAACATTATCAATATATTAAAATGCATTTGAGTTTTTAATAAATTGATAATATTCATAAGAAAAGAAATTTACTAAAATGTATTCAAAATTTTCAATTATTATCAAAGCATTAAAAAAAAACTTTCGGAAAACCGTAAAATCTCGTTTTTTCTTTATTTTTCTTTCAATGGCTATTTCAATATATACATTTATATATATTTATATAATTGAGCAACGTTTTCATTTCGGTTGTTTAAATTCGATTTTTTAATAAACCTACTTTGTTTAAACGGCATTTATCTAAAGTTTTATGACGTCACAACCTTGGAATGTACTTTTAATTTCGAGAATTATTAAATTGAATTCAGTCTCAAAAGTTTACTTTTCTTACTGTGGTGCAAGTGTTACTCAGCCCCAGACATTATATTGAGATATTTTCAGCCAGATATCGTCAGGTGCTGAAATGGAGTGAAAACAATAAAAGTGATTGTAGCAATCCAAGTGTAATTATAACCATAACAATCACTTCTATTCTTTTCATTTAATTTCATCTCCTGGCTGAAAATATTGAAATATAATGTCTGCTCGGCCCTCTGCAGAGTGTTCATTGGTGAACTACCTATATACCGTTGGAAAGAGGACATCGAGAGCTATCATCTGGCAAAGTTTGATCAAAATCTGGTTTGTGCCACGAAAGTAGAAAGTTTTTTATTTTTCGGCCAAAACGACCGGACTACCACATAATTTATTTACCATTCGAAACGTAATTTTATAACGAATCGAAAACAATTCGTTTCGCTATAACTCTGTAACTTCTTTACAAAAAGTTTCATTAGATTCAAAGTAACTGAACTAACACAGTGTCCCCTCATTCCCCCATTTGTTCCATTTTTATCCACTCAAGGAATCGAAATCGACTCAAATACATTTCAAAACCATTGCTTGTGTTTGACAGATTCTCCAAAACGTTCCATTAAAAACGTCGAGATTTTGGAAAAATACAGTTTCAATCAAAGAACTCAATAATATAACTTATACAGTTTCGTTTGAAGATGACTGCGGGTCAGTAGTGTGCGAGGAAAAAATGTTCACGGGGGGTTATTTCGTTTTTTTTTGCAATGCCGCTCTGGGCTTATATCAACGAATCAGCCATTTTTTTAAATAGACAGATAGACGATGGAACAAAATCGAAAGGAGTACTTACTTTATAATTCTATTAAGGTCATTCAATTTTGAAAACCTACCTAAAAATGGTTGGAAATGAAAGAATAAGATAAACAAAATTGTGTTTCAGCGAATTGTGTGGCTGGATATAAGCGTACGAATTGCCGTTTCAACATTTATTTTGCTCATCCTGATTTGTTTGTCTATGATTTCGAGTACAATTCAGATATAGTGCATTTATTTTTGTAACTTTATTATATATCTTCAATACGCTGATCACAAAATCTCAAATCGTCTTATTTACAAATTTGTTTAATTAAACACATACACACACATTCCTTTTGCATTTTATTCAATATTTTTGTTTTGTTTTACTGCATTAAGTTTTGTTTTTCATGTTTAAAACATAACCGCTTACTCAATCTGCTTATAAAATTACAAATAAACTGCATACTAATTGAAACAAATTGATGTAGTGAATAGACAAAAATTTGAGAAGAGACTCATTATCATGAAGAGGAGCGAAACCATGAAAGAATAGTTGAAAGATACTTGTTTACGGTTTTTTTATTTAGCGCGTTAATTGATTTGTTGTTATTTTCTCATTTTTTAAAAAATGCCATATTTTTCTCACCAATTGGCTTCCGTTTACCATTCTACTTAAAGTAATGTTTAAACAAATGAAATAAGATTTGACTCTCTTTCACTGTCACATCTGTCAATACCGCAAAGGGTCCACTAAACATAAACTTGTTTGAATTGAACGCCTTTGTTCCTCTCAAAATCACAATAATTTGAATAAAATGCATTTTTCAGGCGAAGTCAGAGCCATTTGTGATTTATGCAATGTCGTACTTTTTTTATTTCAAATTTCTCAAGTGCAAATATGTATCGGGTGAGTTATTGCGATTGCGATGTGTTTTTAATTTTTATTTGTGTTGTTATCTTTTTTATTGTTATTGATCACCATCAACGACGATGTATTTTTTCGCTTAATTTCCCCGCCACAGTTACACAGGATTGAATCAATAAAGTAATAAAATGTTTATAGAACTTTTCTTTTAATATTTATAATCTTCATTTTATTTAATTTTTAAAAAACATTAATTGCAATTTCTTGTTTGTTTCTTTGTTTGATTGAGAAAGCTCATTTTTCATATGGTTAGCTGCGTTGAGCCCATCGAAAAATATGAGAAAAAAATATGGTCTTCATATGATTTTATTTTATATTATGCTCTCTGCTTTCCGTTTTCTTAATTGACTATGTTAGTCTTTGTTAAATTTTCTTTGGTTCATACGATGTATTTTGTGTCGTGTTCCGCGGTTAGCTCAACTTTTTCATTTTTTCACTTTTAAATATACATCTATTCAGACATAAAAATTGTTATCTCTCTGTAGGTTTACAATTTTCTTTTTTTTTTTTGTTTTTCTCTATTAATACATAACGGAAATATATTATATTATATTATACAGATTCACTGTATTTATTGATATTTATTGTTCTTGAGCGTAGGCGAAAATTCACGGCTCGAATTCGTCCAGACACATAATTATAATTATATAACTCTATGCACGAATTTTTTGGGGGAGGCTGTGTAGGCGGGGTATAGAAGGTATGGCAGGCGTTAGTGCACATAGGCCAGTTAAATACATTTTGTTGATGGAAATAAAACAAAAAAACCTTGTTCAATCTTTCACAAAACATGTTTTTTTCGCTTGAAAAAATTTAAACACAATTTTTTCTGTTTATCTCAATTTTTTGTTGCATTTTTCTTCTTATTATTTTGTTTTTCGTAAAATTCATTAAATTATAGCACAATTTGTATAATAATATAAATTTGTTTTTGTTTTTTTCTTTTCATTTGTTTTACATTAAATCCATTATAAATAAGTTTGCATGGATTCTCTTCTCTGTTCATTTAAATTTATGTTTGCATGTCTGCCGTTTTAAAATCTATGTAACTTTGCGGTGTTTGTTGTTATTGTTGTGTGTGAATCTTGAAAAAAGTACATGTGGATTTTTGAATTGTTTCACTCTTG
>NW_022199610.1:0-10203 GCF_009176525.2 Contarinia nasturtii | reverse complement strand
GTTAGTCAAGCTGGGCACACTCAATTCTTTAGCGACATGCTTAGTGATATTGATACACCGACCTTGCCGTTTGGCCTGAGCGATGTTCATGGCGACGGAACCGAGTTTAATGAAGGATATCTGAAGATGCCACAACCTCTCAATAATCGATTGCGAGTCCTCGCACGTCATTTCCATGTCAGTTTGGCTAGCCTTTGCCATTTAGCGTGGGCAAAAGTACTAGCATGCACTAGTGGAAATGAGTCGGTTGTCTTTGGTACAGTGCTACTCGGTCGTTTACAGTCCGGGGAAGATAATGACAGTGCAATTGGATTATTGATCAACACTTTGCCGTTGCGATTGGATATCAATGACACTACAGTCGAAAACGCTGTGCGTAACTCTCATTCTCAGTTGAGTGCTTTATTGATGCATGAACATGCATCGCTTGCGTTAGCACAACGTTGTAGTGCAGTGCCAACTGTCTTACCACTTTTTAGCGCAATATTAAACTGTCGCCATAAATCTCAAATTCAGAATATTACTGAATTGTCCGCTGGAGTGACTGTTCTCAGTAGTAGAGGTCAAACAAATTACCCAATAACTCTATCGGTGGACGACGATGACAATTCTTTGAGTCTTACAGCCCAAGTGGTGTCACCAATATCAGCGACACGAATTTGTGGTTATATGCAACAAGCTTTAGCATCGCTGGTCGACACGTTAACACGAACACCAGAACAACCTATACGGACATTGATAGTGATGCCACCAGAAGAGCGCGAGATGCTGTTGCATAGCTGGAACAGGACGAAAGTCAATTTTCCACCTGTTCGCTGTCTTCATCAATTATTTGAGGCACAAGTGGATCGTAATGAACAGGCAATTGCCGTGGAGTGTGAAGGAGAAAAATTGAACTATGGCGAACTCAATGCTCAAGCAAACCAATTGGCGCATTACTTGATCGCAAATGGTGTTAAACCAGATGATCGTATCGCAGTTTGCGTTGAGCGTAACCCAAAAATGATTGTAGCTTTTTTGGGAATTTTAAAAGCTGGAGGTGCTTATATGCCGCTCGACCCAACTTATTCGAGTCAACGGCTAACAAATATTTTGCAGGACGCCAATCCATTGTGTTTGTTGGCAGATGCCTCTGGCCGTGCAGCACTTGGAGATCATCAAATTCCAGTGGTTAATTTGAAACAGATGTTGCCAGGGGGACTGCCGAGTGATAACCCAGATCCAATAAAACTAGGCATAACCCAAACCCATCTGGCGTACATTATTTACACATCCGGTTCAAGTGGAACACCGAAAGGTGTGATGATCGAACATGAATCTGTGATTAATTTAGTTTATAGTCAAACTTCTGTTTTTAAAATAAATGCGAACAGCCGTATGTTGCAGTTTGCTTCTTGTGCTTTTGATACAAGCATATGTGAAATCGTAACGACCCTAACAAGTGGAGCTTGCCTGTGTTTGCCAAACAAAAAAGTTCGCCAGACAGATATAGCCTTGCTTAGTTATCTAAGCAAGAAAAATATTACTCATGCACCTCTACCACCCGCCTTCTTCCGGAACTCACAAAATTTAGCCCATTTGAATGGATTAAAGTCGTTGATTTTGAGTGGTGAAACACCTCCGTTGCCATTACTACAAACTACCTCTAACCACACGACAGTTCTTAATGTGTACGGTCCCACTGAAACTACAATTATTGCGACTATCTGGTCATGTCCGGCTAACTTTTCCAGCCATTCAATACCAATCGGTCGGCCGATGTCCAACGTACGAGTTTATTTGCTAGATGCACATGGTGAGCCGGTACCATTGGGAGTCGAGGGTGAAATATATATTGGTGGTGCTGGCGTGGCTCGCGGCTACATGAATCGACCTGATCTTACCGCGGAACGTTTTCTTCCCGATCCGTTTAGTGAGAATGAAGGGGCACGCATGTACCGCACTGGGGATCTAGCTCACTATCTACCTGATGGAAATCTTGTTTACATGGGACGTACCGATCATCAGATAAAAATTTATGGTTTCCGAATTGAGCCTGGTGAAATCGAAGCCCGTTTAATGGAACATCCTCGGGTACAAGAAGCAGTTGTTTTGCTTTGGAAAAAAAAGCTTTATACTGATTGTCAATTGATTGCCTATGTGGTGGCTGAAAGAGATACAGCGCTCGCTCAAAATCTACGCAATTACTTAACAGCCTTATTGCCAAATTATATGGTACCGGCAGCATATGTTTGTCTATCATCTCTGCCACTCACACCCAATGGCAAGTTAGACAGGCGTGCACTACCGGATCCGGATGATGAGTCATTTGCACGTCAGCCGTATGAGGCCCCTCAGGGCAAAATGGAAGAAAAATTAGCAGCAATTTGGCGTGAACTGCTAGGCATTAAATGTATCAGTCGACATGATAATTTCTTCGCATTAGGCGGTCATTCTCTGATGATTGTACGAATGCTAGCACTATTGCGACAAGTCGGATTAGATGCTACTGTTCAAGAATTCTTTGACACTCCCTCTTTAGCAGCAATGGCAGAAGCTCTCGGAAATCACAAAGCAGTCAGCATCCCACCCAATCTCATTACTACAAAGAGCACGATGATTACTCCGGACATGTTGCCGCTTATCGATCTATCTCAGACAGAGATTGATGCATTGGTCACACAGGTGCCCGGTGGTATAGCCAATATTCAAGATATTTACGGGTTAGCACCATTACAGGAAGGAATATTGTTTCATAATTTAATGTCTGAAAAAGGCGATCCATACTTGCTAATTTTTCGTTTGAAATTTAGTGACCGAGAGAAACTTGAATGTTATGTGGCTGCTATGCAACAAGTGATTGAACGACACGATATTTTACGCACAGTTTTTATATGGGAAGAACTCAGTGAACCGGCTCAAGTCGTCTTGCGCCAGATTCCTTCGATACTCACCGAAATCAAACTGGATGATAGCGATGAACCTGTTCTAGAGCAATTACGTAACATTTTCAACCCAATTGGAAAGTTTAGACTAGACCTAACACAACCACCGCTATTGCGTTTGATGGTTACATCAACTTCTCAAGGAGACTGGGCGGCATTGTTGCTTATGCATCATTTAATTAGTGACCACACAACTCTTGAAAGACTGAATGGAGAAGTTCAGGCCATTATGAATGGACATAGTGGACAGTTGACAACGCCCAAACCATTCCGTCATGTGGTGGCTCAGGCTCGCTTGGGAGTTAACCAAGATCAACATCCTAAATTTTTCAAAGAAATGCTTGCCGACGTTGATACACCGACCTTGCCGTTTGGTCTAAGTGATGTCCATGGCGATGGTACTGAAGTTGATGAAGCGTATCTGAAACTACCACAGGAACTTAACAATAAATTACGCACGCATGCACGGCATTTACAGGTCAGCTTGGCTAGTTTGTGTCATTTGGCCTGGGCACAAGTACTTTCTCGTGCCAGCCGAAATGAGACAGTGGTATTCGGAACTGTATTATTTGGACGCTCACAAAGTGGAGGAGACAACGACAGCGCCCTGGGCATGTATATCAACACGCTTCCCTTACGGTTTGATATCGATGACACTTCCATAGAGACCACTGTGCGCCTCACTCATACTCGTTTGAGTAGCTTACTGGTACACGAACATGCATCGCTGGCGTTGGCTCAGCGATGTAGCGGAGTATCAGGTAACCAGCCGCTTTTCAGTGCAGACTACTGCAACTGAGCAGACTAATACACCGATTACTGGTGTCACTTTTCTGCAAAGCGAAGATCGAACAAATTATTCATTAATTCTTTCGGTGGAAGACGACAGCGATGCACTGGGTTTAACAGTCCAAGTAGTGTCAATATCAGCAACAAAAATTTGTGCCTACATGCAACAGGCTCTCGTCTCACTTGCCGATGCATTAACCTACACACCACAGCAACCAATTCGGTCATTAACAGTGATGCCAAAGGAAGAACGTAAGATGCTATTGCATACCTGGAACGACACGACGGTCAATTATCCATCTCTTCGTTGTCTTCACGAGATTTTTGAAGCACAGGTTGTGCGCGACAGAGATGCAATTGCCTTGGAATGTGCGGAAGAAACTTTGAGCTATGCTGAACTCAATGCACGATCAAACCGGCTGGCACATTACTTAATTGCACAAAGCGTCAAGCCAGATGATCGCATCGCACTTTGTGTTAAACGCAGCTCTAAATTACTCGTAGCTATATTGGGAATTCTAAAAGCCGGCGGTGCCTACGTTCCACTTGATCCAGTTTACTCCAGTCAACGCCTAAAAAATATTCTACAGAACGCGAATCCATTGTGTTTGTTGGTGGATTCTATTGGTCGGAAAGCACTTGGAGATCATGAAGTGCCAATGGTCAATTTAGATGAAGCGTTGCCTGACACACTTTCTGCTCATGATAACCCCGATCCGATTAAGCTGGGTCTAACGCCAGCGCACTTGTCCTCTGTACTCTACACTTCTGGAACAACTGGAACACCGAAAGGGGTGATGATCGAACACAGGAATATCACAAATTACCTTAACTGGTGTAAAGAAGAGTTCACAACGGAAGATTTGGAGCATACCTTATTTTCAACTTCTATTGGATTTGATTTGTCTGTTTTCGAATGTTTTGCGCCATTGTCTGTGGGAAAAATGATACATATCGTGGAGGATGCTCTTTCTATTACACAAATTGAGTCAAAAATATCCTTATTCAATACAGTACCTTCTGCCCTGACTGCAATACTAAATGTTGGAACTTTACCTTCTTCACTTCGTATTCTCCAAATGGTAGGCGAGCCATTAAACCAACGCCTAATCAACCGAATTTTTATGCAAACTCAAATTATGAAACTATACAATCTGTACGGACCAACAGAGACTAATAACGTAACTTGTTATACATATAAAACAGGCGATGTTGTAATTGAAACGATTGGGCGACCCATTGCTAACACCCGCATTTACCTGCTGGATTCACAAGGTGAACCGGTGCCATTAGGAGCCGAAGGAGAATTGTATATTGGTGGCGCTGGTGTCGCTCGTGGCTACCTCAATCGACCTGAACTTACCGCAGAATTTTTTCTTCCTGATCCATTCACTGGCGATCCAGAAGCACGTATATACCGCACCGGCGATCTGGCACGCTATTTATCTGATGGTAATTTAGTCTTTTTGGGACGCATCGACCATCAGTTAAAAGTTCGTGGTTTCCGAATTGAGCCCGGTGAAATCGAAGCCTGCCTAGTCGACCACCCTCTAGTAAGAGAGGCGGTAGTATTGTCGTGGAAAAACAAGCCAGATGCAGATGCTCGACTAGTGGCCTATGTAGTGGCTGATCCCGACATATCAATGATTCAAAACCTACGCACTTATCTAGCAACTTTACTGCCTGACTATATGATGCCAGCAGCTTTTGTTTGTTTATCATCTCTGCCACTCACAGCCAATGGAAAACTAGATCGACATGCATTGCCTACTCCAGACGATGAAGCCTTTGCTCGTCAGTCGTATGAGATTCCGAAAGGTGTAATGGAAGTGAAACTAGCCTCAATATGGAGTGAACTGTTGGGTATTGAGCGTATTAGTCGGCATGATAACTTCTTCGCGCTTGGTGGTCATTCTCTTTTAATTGTAAGGATGCTGTCACAATTGCAAAAAAGTGGACTGGTCACCAAAGTTCGGGAAGTATTTGATGCACCCTCATTAGCTGTTCTAGCTGAGACTCTGAGTCATCATATAGCAATTAGTACTCCACCCAATCAGATTATCGTTGAAAGCACAGTTATTACTCCAGAAATGTTGCCACTTATCGATCTGTCTCAGGCAGAGATTGATAGTTTAGTCGAACTGGAGCCAGGTGGTGTGGCTAATATTCAAGATATTTATGGATTGGCACCATTACAAGAAGGCATATTGTTTCATCATTTGATGGCGGAAAATGGCGATCCGTACTTGACAGTAAGTCTTTTACAATTTAATGATCGAGCTGCACTTGATCGCTATGCGTCCGCCTTGGACAAAGTGATTGCACGACATGATATTTTACGCACAGTGTTCGTCTGGGAAGGTCTCAGTGCACCGGCACAAGTCGTCTTGCGACATGTTCCACCGTTACTCAGCGACATCATGCTAGATGGGCCGGTGCTGGAACAATTAAATGACCAATTCAATCCACGTCACTACCGTCTAAACTTAGAACAAGCACCGCTGTTGCGTTTGGTAGCTGCGCTAACGTCGGAAGGTATTTGGATAGCAGTGCAGTTAATGCATCATATAATTGGTGACCATGTTAGTTTACAGAGACTGTATGAAGAAATTCGGACTATAATCGATGGAGAGAGTGACCAGTTGGCAAAGCCCATACCCTTCCGCAATGTAGTCGCCCAGGCTCGTCTGGGAGTTAGTCAAGCTGAGCACACTCAATTCTTTAGCGACATGCTCAGTGATATTGATACACCGACCTTGCCGTTTGGCCTGAGCGATGTTCATTGCGACGGAAATGAGTTTAATGAAGGATATCTGAAGATCTCACAACCACTCAATAATCGATTGCGAGCCCTCGCACGTCATTTCCATGTCAGTTTGGCTAGCCTTTGCCATTTAGCGTGGGCAAAAGTACTAGCATGCACTAGTGGAAATGAGTCGGTTGTCTTTGGTACAGTGCTACTCGGTCGTTTACAGTCCGGAGAAGATAATGACAGTGCCATTGGATTATTGATCAACACTTTGCCGTTACGATTGGATATCAATGACACTACAGTCGAAAACGCTGTGCGTAACTCTCATTCTCGGTTGAGTGCTTTAATGATGCATGAACATGCATCGCTTGCATTGGCACAACGTTGTAGTGGGGTTCCAGCTAAACTATCACTTTTTAATGCGTTACTGAACTATCGCCATAAATCTCAAACAAATCGTGAATTGCCCGCTGGATTACGTATTCTCAGTAATGAGGGACGAACAAATTACCCAATAACTCTATCGGTGGACGACGATGACAATTCTTTGAGTCTCTCAGCCCAAGTGGTGTCACCAATATCAGCAACACGAATCTGTGATTACATGCAACAGACCCTCTTCTCACTTGCCCTTTCATTGGCACGCACACCACAGCAATTTGTACGAAGATTGACTGTGATGCCACCAGAAGAACGTGACATGCTATTGCATAATTGGAATCGAATGACTGTCAATTATCCACCTGTCCATTGTCTTCATCAATTATTTGAAGCCCAAGTAGCGTGTGACGGTTCAACGAATGCCGTCAAATGTGAAGGAGAAACTTTGAGCTACAAAGAACTTAATACACAGTCCAATCAACTAGCACACTACCTGATTGGCAAAGGTGTTAGGCCAGATGATCGCGTCGCAGTTTGCATTAAACGCAGCACGAAAATGATCGTAGCTATATTAGGCATTTTGAAAGCTGGTGGTGCTTATGTTCCTTTCGATCCAGCCTTTTCAAGTCAACGACATATAAATATTTTGCATGACGCCAGTCCGCTATATCTATTAGCAGATGCCACTGGTCAGGCAGCACTTGGAAATGTTCAAGTGCCAGTGGTGAATTTGGATGAGGCGTTGCCTTGCGGTCTTTCAATCGATAATCCTGACCCGACCACACTCGGACTTACTCCATCACATCTGGCCTATATAATTTACACTTCTGGCTCGACTGGAACACCGAAAGGAGTGATGATCGAACACAAGCAAATTACAAGACTCTTCGAAGTTACACGCAAACAATTTGACTTTGATAAACAAGACCAATGGTGTTTGTTCCATTCCTTCTCTTTTGACTTTTCTGTATGGGAAATATGGGGTGCATTACTTAATGGAAGTCAACTGGCAATTGTATCTTACAACACCAGCCGTTCTGCTGATGAATTTTATAAATGGCTTTGTATTAATCGTATTACTGTTCTCAATCAAACTCCATCCGCTTTTAAAATGTTTATTAAAGCAAAAAGCAACAGCTCACTGTCTGATCGACTGCGGTATGTAATTTTCGGCGGCGAGGAATTAGATCCATTCCTTGCAAGAGACTGGATTGAAAAATACTCCAAAGTGCACACAAAACTCGTCAATATGTATGGCATTACAGAAACAACAGTGCATGCCACATATCAGCAATTAGAATCTTCAAAACACATTTATTCAATTGGACGTCCACTCTCAGATCTTTGTGTCTATTTGCTGGATTCACATGGTGAACCTGTGCCATTGGGAGCTGAAGGGGAATTATATATTGGTGGCGCTTGTGTGGCCCGTGGTTATCTAAATCAACCCGAGCTTACAGCGGAACGTTTTCTTCTCAATCCATTTAGTGAAAATACAAGAGGACGCATGTATCGCACTGGTGATCTGGCACGCTATCTACCTGATGGGAATTTAGTATATCTCGGACGCGCTGATCAACAGGTTAAAATCCGTGGTTTTCGAACTGAGCCCGGCGAAATTGAGTCCCATTTAATGGAACATCATTTGGTGCGCGAGGCGGTTGTACTGCCATGGAAGTACGAGATTGATAGTGATACCCGCCTGGTCGCATATGTAGTAGCCGATCCAGATACATCACTCGCTAACAATCTACGTACATATCTGGTATCTCTATTGCCTGATTATATGGTACCAGCAGCATATGTTTGTCTATCATCATTACCACTCACACCAAATGGCAAATTAGACCGACGTGCACTTCCAGCACCGGACGATGAAGCATTTGCTCGTCAACTATACGAAGAACCGCGGGGTGAAATGGAAGAAAAACTGGCTGCAATCTGGAGTGAACTGTTGGGTATTGAGCGAATCAGCCGAAATGATAATTTCTTTGCGTTGGGTGGACATTCTTTGCTGATTGTACGAGTGCTAGCACAATTACGAAAGGCCGGATTAGATACTAGTGTCAAGCAAATATTTGATGCTCCAACTTTAATCGCGCTAGCTGAAACTCTCGGCAAACACCAATCGTTCAGTATTCCACCCAATCTGATTACTACAAAGAGCACGATGATTACTCCGGACATGTTGCCGCTTATCGATCTATCTCAGGCCGAGATTGATACGATGGTCACACAGGTGCCAGGTGGTGTGAACAATATTCAAGATATTTACGCATTAGCACCATTACAGGAAGGCATATTGTACCATCATCTAATGGCACAACATGGAAATCCTTACTTGCTAATTCTTCGTTTGCAATTTAGTGACCGAGTATCACTTGATAATTATGCCACTGCCTTGCAAAAGGTGATTGAACGACATGACATTCTGCGCACCTCTTTTTTCTGGGAAGGACTGAGCGAACCGGCTCAAGTCGTTTTGCACCAAGTTCCTTCGATACTCACCGAAGTCACACTGGATGAAATCGATGATCCTGAATTAAAACAATCAAGTAATCGCTTTAATCTGCGTCAATACTGTTTAGATCTAAAACAAGCACCGCTGTTGCGTCTGTTAGTCTCGCCAACATCGGAAGGTCTTTGGATAGGAGTGCAGTTATTGCATCATATAATTGGTGACCATGTTACTTTGCAGAGACTGCATGCAGAAGTTGGAGCTATAATCAATGGAGAGAGCGACCAATTGACAAAGCCCACACCATTCCGCCATGTAGTCGCCCAAGCTCGCCTGGGAGTTAGTCAAGCTGGGCACACTCAATTCTTTAGCGACATGCTTAGTGATATTGATACACCGACCTTGCCGTTTGGCCTGAGCGATGTTCATGGCGACGGAACCGAGTTTAATGAAGGATATCTGAAGATGCCACAACCTCTCAATAATCGATTGCGAGTCCTCGCACGTCATTTCCATGTCAGTTTGGCTAGCCTTTGCCATTTAGCGTGGGCAAAAGTACTAGCATGCACTAGTGGAAATGAGTCGGTTGTCTTTGGTACAGTGCTACTCGGTCGTTTACAGTCCGGGGAAGATAATGACAGTGCAATTGGATTATTGATCAACACTTTGCCGTTGCGATTGGATATCAATGACACTACAGTCGAAAACGCTGTGCGTAACTCTCATTCTCAGTTGAGTGCTTTATTGATGCATGAACATGCATCGCTTGCGTTAGCACAACGTTGTAGTGCAGTGCCAACTGTCTTACCACTTTTTAGCGCAATATTAAACTGTCGCCATAAATCTCAAATTCAGAATATTACTGAATTGTCCGCTGGAGTGACTGTTCTCAGTAGTAG
>NW_022199609.1:3360-3621 GCF_009176525.2 Contarinia nasturtii | reverse complement strand
AACACTATAAGTACCATTTTAAAAAAAATTATGGAGCAACCTACGTATCATGCATATTTCGAAAAAATAACTTCGGTGGTCAAAAATCGAAAAAAGGCATTTTCAGCGATTTTTTCAAAACGCCACCTGGCGGCCAAATTTTGAATTTTTTAATTTTTTTTTGCGGATTCTTAATTTAGTGCCCGAGCACTTCTAAAATGTGCAAAAACCCCTTTCCAAAAGTCAGCGGTATCGATTTTCATTTCTTTAACGTATATATAG
>NW_022199609.1:0-3260 GCF_009176525.2 Contarinia nasturtii | reverse complement strand
ATATAGTGACGCAAAATATACATATTTTATATGTATGGGGGGGCCCCGCATCGCGTCATCCATACAGTTCAAATTTTTTGAAATTACAATTTTTTTATTGGTTTGATGCCATGAATTGAAATGAGACTGTAAAAAACTAAAACCAACAAAAAAAAACACATACCGAGTTTCATAGACGAAATATCTATAAAAATATATGCAAAAATTCATTTCAATTAATGAAAAAAAGAAACATTTAAATTTTTGGTGATTTTAGTTTTGTATAAAAATGACAAATATAGCACATTTGAAATACTTAGAGGGTGAATACTACAAGCATCATCCGGATGAGCGTAGAAAGTTATTGATAAAACATATTGAAAATCCGGAGGAAATAGAAAAAAGTTGGGATACTACGAACAATGGGCAAGGGTTCAAAGTATTCAGAGGCAAGGACACCGTAAATGGTTTTAAATTGATTTGGGCCGTCGAAAAAATGATACCAAAAGATCAAAAAATCGTAATATTATCTGGAGCACACGGCAGAGAAAATGGCAAAAACTGGATTGAGAACGCCGAAGGAGAGCTCACAATGGATCGAGTCCTTGCAAACAAAAGAGCCTTACTAGATGTGAAAGCCGTATATAAAGGGATGCATAATGTCAAAATTGTTGACCTCCGTAAAGTCAAATTCAATGACATTGTCGATATTGTTAAAGGCGCCAACCATACAATATTTGATTATTGTTTTGCGAAAAACTGTAACAAATTAAACGAATTGCTGAAAGATGAAGAACACACTCGCACAGACAATCTTCAGTCACCAAACAAGAAATGACATTCTTGATTGGATCATTGAGAAATTCGAAATCTTTCTTCAAACCCGTACGCCACACCGTTAATGGTTCAATATCAACTAAAAAAAATAAATCGGCTAAACTTCAAGCGTTCATAAGTGTATTCAAATATAAGTGTATTCAATATAGTATTTAATAAGTGGTGACCCCTTAAGGGTACGGCAATGATTATGCCATAGATAAAAAATTTCCGTGGAGCATACCACGAGACAAAAAAACGCCTTCGGGCAATGCGGCTTCATTAGTTGTTAGATTTTTGAATGAACTTTTCGAAGTCATTTGGAAATCTAACATCAATGTAACGGTGGCAAGCCCCGTGTAAAATGTATAGAATTTGTAAAAAACCCTTTAAGGAGTTTTTACAAATTCTATACGAGCAGAGCCCCCGAAGAAAGAGAAAGAGAGAGTAAAGCTACATTTCGATTACATATTCCTGATGATCGCCACGTAAGTTATTAAGGCAAAAGAATCCTATACTGATGTGTTGAATTCAAAGATAATGTCAGAAAAATTTCGTTGCCTCCGCATTGCTCGAGCAACACCATCTTCTATAAAATGAATTTATGTGTTTATTTTTGTTTGTTTTTCTTTTTTACATGCATCCATTCAATCCATAAAGAAAACCAGTCTATGTATTTCGGATAGATATCCATCCGAGATATTTTAGAATATCTGGATATTCAACGCAACTGCACAGTGCCAGAGCTGTTTGCATCGCAAATAGAATCTACGGTAGGTCGCTACGTATATGTGTATCAACTTGATACTATCAAGTGCCGCACGTACACAGTCACACTTTGTCTGTATTTTTCGTGTAGCGACATAACGTAGGTTATATGTGAGACGCACACAGCTCTGGCCCTGTGCAGTTGCGTTAAATATCCAGATATTCTAAAATATCTCGGATGGATATCTATCCAAAATACATAGACTGAAGAAAACCATTAAAATTGTCTAATTTGTACTGAATTTTCAAAATTATTTTGTGTTGTCTCCGCAATCATTTGATCTTTTTATTCTTTCTATTAATCGTTATTGCTGTGGTTTTGAGTGTGGTATTTGATACCAATCTATTTTGCAAGCGTATCTGAATTTGGCAAGTGACCGCTTGGAAGAGTAGACAAAAGAAACGGATCGTATCACAATTGTTTGATTTACATAAAAAGGTTCGTTTTTTCATTTGAAAATTAATTCAATAGGTGTATGCGTTTTATAAAAGAAAATATTCTCTTCTTTTTTTCATTTAAATCGTGGATTGCTTCGATATTTTTCTTTATTTTATGAGAGTTGAGATGCTGCAACATGTTGCATCGATTTTGAACGTGTTTCTTCTTCGCAATGTTGCTAAAAACGTTGCACAGAAAGAAAAAATGAGGTATTTTTAATTCAAGTTTGGTAGATTTAATATAAAATCAACTAACAACGAATTAAATTTACTATTTTTGACATCTCTGAGGCATATTTTTCAAAAGTGACTATTTGTTGAATAAGTTTTACCAACTGCTTCATTACATTTGCCAACTTTTCGAAACCACAGCCTCAGAGATGTCAAAAATGGTAAATTTAATTCGTTGTTGGTTGATTTTATATTAAATCTACCAAAATTGAATTAAAAATACCAAATTTTTTCTCTCTGTGTGGGCGTTCTTAATTGGAACGGATTCTCTTTGCAAATGACATCCTCAACTGAGACGACTAGCAGTAAACGTGGATACATCGCCCGATCTGATTTGGCTGAATGGTATTTCGCATCTTTTGTCGAAGCTAACGAGTCTCAAGATTTTTGGACCGTTGAATGCAAATGATATTGAACATTTGATGGGATTAAAAGATTTGAAATGCTTAACCGGGGATTGCGTTGGCATATTTATATGAAAACGTAAGTGGAATCTTAATCGCGAACGCCATCTTTGGTTACATGTATATACCTGTTTCTTTGCTGAAAATTTCACTTCAATTTACTACAATATTTATTTGAAAATATACAAATATTTTAAATATTTGTGATGAAATGCACAGAAATATACATTTTGGATGTATATGCAAATATTCATTTTAATTCTTTTTAAAAAAAAGAGCATGTTACACAAAACAGGTACGACAAATTTCAAATTTACAAAATGTAAACAAGAAAATGACAGCTATTATTCGGTCCATTGAACTGATAGAACCGCTTGGTAATGTCATATATACTAGATGGGAAACAAGAGATGGCGTTGTCATAGAATTCGGACTAAAAGTGTCAGTCGTAATACCGGGTTTGAAATGCTTTCATGCTTCACGTGATGGGCCTGTCGATAGTATAGCAGGTCGTGAAGCACTTAATTCATTCGTAATCAATAATATTGGGCATCGAGCATTTGGGCTTATATCATGCATACGAGGGTTGCTCCATAATTTTTTTTAAAAACATATATAACACAG
>NW_022199608.1:0-2443 GCF_009176525.2 Contarinia nasturtii | reverse complement strand
GCTATGTATGTTCTGGCACAGTTTTGACCTAGGTCAGTACACATACAAAGCAAAGAGAGTGTGAAGAGAATGAAGAACTAATAAAAAATGAATTTATGGGATTTCTTTCTTTCTTTCATTCTTTCTTTCTGTGTTTGGTGTTTTGTCTACAGTGACATTTTTTTTTTAGACATCTGTCAAATGTTTTTTTCAGATCTGTCAAATGTCAAATTTTTTTTTGACATATGCCAATGTCATTTTTTGAAATCCGTTTTTCGTTACGTGACATAACCTAAAATAGTAAATATAGTTGACATAACCTACAATAACAACACCCAAAAAAAATTTTTTTTTCGTTCTCATTTATTTCATTATTCCATTTATTGTTTACATTCATTTAATTTGTTATAATGTTTGTAACTACAGAATTTTTATTTAATTCCAAACCATACTTAATAAATTCGTTTAATGTTTGTACAAATTCATGCTGACTTTTCATTAGTGGATGGTCAAAGTCGAGCTTCTGTTGCATCGTTTCAGCGATTCTTTGGATAAAACCACCATCATAGAACAACCGAGTGACTGGTACTAATCCTCCTACAAACATATCAAATTCACTGTCTTCTTGCCGTATTGAGCGCGTAATTTCAAAAAGCCAGTAAATAAATCCACTTTGCGTTCTCAATTCTTGCTTTGATCCATATTCGTATATCTGATGTGGTTTATAGTGGTTGGAAATAGCCATGTTATTAAAAATGTCCAACCTTACAATTTTTTCTGAACAGCTGCAGCCCGATGGGATGGTAACGATTTTTTTCCTATATTTTTCGGGGGCATTCACAACATCCAAATCCAAAGTCAAACCAGATAAGCATTGATAATAATAACATTTTTCCTTTTTTCCGCCGCTAACTTTACACTTATGTATTTTTACATCCTTATAAAACGTAAAACTGCTTTTGCTACGTGCAGCACCCATTTCTGTTTGATTATTAAATGTTGATGGTTTCGTTGCTTGAACAAGACTAAAAAAAAAAATCTGCGTTCTCGATGAAAACAGTATTAATCCGCTTAGTCTGCGCAAATATGAGCGTTCTGATGCAAACGTTATGCGCTGCATATGCAACGTATAAAAATGAATGTCAATTGCAATTGTGTGTTCTAACGCAAGTGTGAGCGTGCAGGCGTAAGCGGCATGCGATGCAACACGCAAGATGAATGTCGGCTTCAACTGCATACTTTTAGGTTCAAATGCTTCATTCGTGCAGTTGCAGTCGACCAAGTTACTTTAGAATTCGTTCTCAATCAGCCAAACACAGAGTGTGAAGCAGAATAATAAAAAAATATACGTTTGAACAGAAAAAGTTTGAAAAGTGAAAAAAAAATGGATGCACTTACATCATTAAAAGAAGCCTGCGGAAAAGTTTCGTATAAATCAAATGAAGGCCAAGTGTTGCTACCTGTGAAATCATTCTCCACTTTAACACCGGGGGAATATATTGTATCGCATTTCGAAAAAGTGCAGACGAAATTGTACGGGGAAAGAATGCGAATCATTGTCGATGGATTTTATCTCTACCTACCGAACCGATTCAACGAGAGCCTTTCCCAAGCACAGGTGGGCGAATTAAACCAGGGTCCAAAAATAATGGTGTATGGTGGTAAAGATGCATCGCGGAACGACCGTCTAATTTTGGATTTCAAGGAACCTGAATATTTCATCCAAAATTTTTTGAACGACGCTGAATTATTCAATTAGATCAAGGAAAATTGTATTCGAAACAGAACATCTGAATAAAAAACATATAAAATTGCATTTTTTGCGGAAATAGAGTGCATTTTTATTTCAGCAATTTTTTTATTTCAGCATTTTTTTTTATTTCAGAACTTAATCTAAAGAAAAATGTAAGTAATTTCCGAAATGGTTAATATTCTAAAATCGTCTATTATTTATATATGGCTTAATCTACTTCATCGTATCCGTATCCGTCGATGGCTTTCGGAATTATAGAGAGCAATTTTTCAATCTTCTTTTCATTGCCAATTGGAACATTGAGACATCGCTTTGGATCCATTAGAAATTGGCATTTAGGTGAATATTTATGGTGATCCAGGATCGGGTCATCATCGGCGTTCCATTCGTGTAATTGAATGTTGCAAAAGGCACAGCCGACAACATCTCTTTCTCCGGTGAAATAAAGCCCCGTTTTTGCCAATTTCTTTACGTTAATATAATACTTTTTATCATGTGGCCATTCACGAGATGAAAATGATTCGAGTCTACAGGCTTCGTTCAACATTTTTGTTTTAATGTAAATCGGTACACACTTTGAAAACCATTCCGAAAAATTTGCTCCAATTTCATTTGTAAATGTTTTATCAACACAATGGCAATTAAAATCGAGAATTTTTTCAAAGAAATATGGAACATAATGTTTCGAGTGTGATAGATCCGTTGCATTTT
>NW_022199607.1:0-13905 GCF_009176525.2 Contarinia nasturtii | reverse complement strand
TTTCTTAATGTGTTTTGTCTACAACGACATTTGGAAGAAAACGAACATAATGGTACGAGCGTTAAACGATTTCATATGGAATTACCGCGCTCGCGTCGTCTGTGAACTGATATTTCCACCCATTACGTGCGTATATGTGCGTTACACTTTCTCGCGCTCTCAAATGAAGACAAAACAATGTATAAATGAATTTGAAAACACAAATATTAATGATTTTTTCTTCGATTGCATATACTTGTATGCACTTTCATGGATCAATGGAATTTTAGTCTTGAATTGAAGTTCAATAATGTCGCATCTCATCGAATTTGAAGAACGTGAAAGTGCATTTCAGAATAGATTGCACACTTTTGGCATTATAAATCGTGGACATAAAGAAATCGAAGATTTTTTTGAAGATGCATTTTTCTATTTTGATTCTAATGTTAAATCTATTTTGGATGATCATTATCTAATTAAAGTATCAGTGTGTTTACATGCAATATTTGAAAAGAAAGTTATGACAAGTGATGGTGTAGAGGAATGTGTCACGCAGCCAATGTATCTCCATACAAATATGGAAATAGTAGATTTTGAAACTGAACTAAAACAATTCTACGACGAATATATTGTAACTGTTGTTCAAAATAGAATAAGTGAAATCGAATTACGGGGTAGCGGTTTTACATTGAAAGAAATCATTGATATGGAAACACAAACGAGCAGCTACGATCCGTATAACGGTGCTTCATACATGAAGTTGCCGAAAAAACTTGAGAACAAAAAAGCCATTATTAATGTGCAAAATAAGGATGAGAAATGCTTTATGTACGCCATACTATCAGCGCTTCATTCAGATTTGAAAAATCCTCAACGTGTGAAAACTTATAAAAATTATCTGAATGAACTGAATTTTGAGGGCTTAAATTTCCCCATCGGCTTAAAAGAGTTAAAAAAATTTGAACAACAAAATTCAACGATATCAGTGAACGTATATATGTGGAGCGAAAAAAATGAAAAAGTACGCCCCTTGCGTTTAACAAAAAATGTAAAAGCCAATCATGTGCACTTGTTGTTGTTATCAAAAAATGTTGGTGATACCGATGGGGTGAAAACACATTATTGTTGGATAAAAAATTTGAGTGCGTTAATAGGCAAACAAATTTCGAAAAATTGCCGCAAAAAACTATTCTGTGACAGATGTTTGAACCATTTTGTCTGTTTCCAAGCACTTGAGCAGCACAAGATGGCATGCATGAACCAAAACGAATGCCAAATCATCATGCCTATTCCAGGGGTAAACGACTCGATTCAATTTGTTAATTTTCAAAAACAGATACCAGTCGAATTCGTTGTTTATGCTGACGTTGAATCGGTTTTACGAACACCAAATGATGATGAAAAACCATTCGATAGCGAAAAAACTGAGACCAATCAAAAACATGATGTGTTTAGTATTGGTTATTTCTGTGCTGCCGATTATGGTGAATCAAAATATCATTTCAATCGGGGAGCGAATTGTATTGAGTGGTTTGTGAATGAGATGGAAAATCTCGGACATGCTGCAAGCGCAGTATTATCACGAAAAGTCCCCATGAGATTGAGTGATGAAGAACAAGTACTTTTTATATGGAGTGATGATTGTCACATCTGTGGAAAAAATATCTACAATGAAGATGATAAGGTGCGTGATCACTGCCATAGGACCGGTGAATTTCGCGGGGCTGCACATAGTAAATGCAATCTTAAATACCAACGAGCTAAACACATAACTGTGGTATTTCATAACTTATCAAATTATGATTCACACTTCATCATAAAAGCATTCACCCAAAACATAGATGGTGAAGTTTCGGTGATACCACGCAACGATGAAGTGTATATTTCATTTTCAAAACATATTGATTCAACGCGAAACAAAGTTGAAGGATTCTGCGGTGTAAAATTGCGTTTCATCGACTCTTTACGTTTTATGCGTTCGTCATTGGATTATTTAGCATCAACACTCCCATTGGAAAAGAAAAAAATTCTACGAGCTGAATTCAAAGATTTGAACGATGAGAAAATGAGGCTGCTCCAGCGGAAAGGTGTTTTTTGCTATGATTATCTCGACTCAGTTGAAAAGTTGAATGAAACATCTCTACCACCGAAAGAAAAATTCTTTAACACGCTAAACAATTCTGGTATAACCGATGAAGAATATGCACATGCTGAAAAGGTTTGGGAAACATTCAACATTAAAACATTGGGTGAATACTCCGATTTATATTTAAAAACGGACATTTTGTTGCTTGCTGATATATTTGAAAATTTTCGAGACAAATGCTTTTCAATATATCAACTTGACCCAGCCCACTATTTCACAGCACCTGGGTTATCGTTTGATGCCATGCTAAAGCAAACAAAAGTCGAACTCGATCTCATAACTGATGTTGATATGTTGTTATTTATCGAACGCGGGATTCGCGGTGGGATTAGCCAATGTAGCAAAAGGTACGCACGAGCCAACAACAAGTACACTGAAAACCATGATCCAGAGCTTGAGTCCAATTTTTTAATGTATTTAGATGCCAATAATTTGTATGGATGGAGCATGCTACAATATCTGCCTCATAGCGATTTCAGATGGAACCATGAAGAGTTCACAGCGGCCGACATCATGGCATTACGAGATGATTCATGCATGGGGTACATCTTTGAAGTAGATCTAGAATACCCACAACATCTGCATGACACCCATAAAGACTACCCATTTTGCTGTGAAAACAAAACGGTACCCAATACTAAAAACGATTCAAAATTACTTCTCACCTTAGATGATAAGAAAAAATACGTTATACATTATAGGATGTTGAAATGCGCATTGAAACATGGTTTAGTTTTGAAAAAAGTGCACAAAGTACTACAATTCAAGCAATCGCAATGGCTCAAGCCATACATTGAATTAAATACGAAATTGCGCACTCAAGCATTGAACGAATTCGAAAAGGACTTTTATAAGTTACTTATAAACGCGATATTTGGCAAAACAATGGAAAATATGCGCGAAAGAATTGAAATAAAATTAAAAAGTAAGTGGGATGGGCGATATGGAGCTAGGTCGTATATAGCGAAACCTCATTGTAAAAAATATAAAATATTTGATGAGGATTTAGTTGCAATTGAAATGAAAAAAACATTTGTGAAAATGGAAAAGCCTATTACTGTTGGCATGAGCATCTTGGATATTTCAAAAGTATTAATGTATGATTTCTATTATGGCTATTTAAAGCAGAAATACGGTGAAAATGTATCTTTACTTTATACGGACACTGACTCGTTTATCTTGGATGTCATCACAGAGTGTTTTTACAGCGATATGTTAGCCGACATTGAAAAGTATGACACAAGTGATTTTCAAGAGTCAAATGAATATGGATTACCGCGCGTAAATAAAAAAGTCCCCGGTCTTTTTAAAGACGAATTAAATGGGCAAATATTAACTGAATTCGCTGGGCTTCGCAGTAAAATGTATTCGGTTAGAGCTAAAAAAGATGAAAAATTTAAAACAAAAGATGGAGAATTGATGGAAGGTATG
This sequence comes from Contarinia nasturtii, assembly GCF_009176525.2. Lineage (NCBI taxonomy): Eukaryota > Metazoa > Arthropoda > Insecta > Diptera > Cecidomyiidae > Contarinia > Contarinia nasturtii. The sequence goes on along the minus strand of NW_022199607.1, from coordinate 10,349 downwards.
AAAAAAGCGAAAGGCCTTAAAAAATGTGTACTATCGAAAACTATATCATTTCAAGATTATATGAATTGTATTGAGCAAAATTGCACAGTTATAAGAAGTCAGAATACCATCCGATCGAAAAAACATCAAGTGTACACTATAGCCCAGACGAAAACTGCATTAAGTCCATACGATAATAAAAGATACATATTGAATGGAAACATTGAAACTTTGCCATGGGGGCATTACAAAATTCCAAGCGAAATTAATGCATAGCGTAGCGTAGTAATAAGTGAAAAAAATACAATACTTTTTTTGTTTTTATTCTTTATTTTGAAATAAAAAAAAAATTTAAAATACATCTTTTTCATCAACCCATGAATTGTGTTGGCTATCGAATCCAAGCCACTTTACATATATTTTTTTTCCTTTTCTGCGAATAATTTTTTCCACTAAATATAAATCTGGATATTTGACTAATTGTAATTCTTCTGCATAGACAGTGCCTTTGATCTCATGGCCATCTAAATCAATCAATAAATAAGTGACTGGATTCGTTTGCTGCACTTTTTTTATTTTGAAAATTTCACAGGTCCAGTTTGGTGTGTACCCCTTTGAAAACATATATTTATATTTGCTCATTCGCACTAAGTTACCAAGCTTGAATTTGGCTTTAGCTCTACGGAATGATGATGTATAATCGTAAACAGTGTCCAAAAGAAATTGCTCGTTCGATACATTTACATCGTTTGGTTTCATTTTTATTGTTCGATGCTTGGTGTGGTTATATTCATCAACTAATGTTTGCACAATATCAATCCATTTATAGGAGCCACGAAAACTGAATTCTTTCCACATTCGATCTTTTAATGTTCTATTGAAACGTTCAACAATTGCTGCTTTTTTCGTGGTAAAAGTGGAGTACAAATGAATTCTTCGTTGCTCTAGCATTTTTTTCATTGGTGCATTGTAGAATTCTTTACCATTGTCAACATGTAAATGTTCAATTGGATGTCCCATCGAATTTAGTACTGACTCCATTGCTTGCGTTACTTCTTGAGCAGTTTTATTCTTTAATGCATGCACATATGCTTTCTTTGAAAAAATATTAATTACGGTTAAAATATATTTCATGTTGCGATTCTGCTTTGCATATGGAATCATTTCTACTAAATCCGCCTGTATGGTGTCATTTATTCCCTTCATATCTGTTTTTCGCCGCATGAAATTTCTGCGAGCACTGCGGTGTAATTCGTTCACTAAATCACGTTTGCTCATTTTTTCACTTTTCTTATATAGCTTAGATTTCACGATGAACTATACTGCTGAAAGGTGAGTATCGGACTAAATTGTCATGAATGATCAGGCAATATGCTGTAGTTAAAGCTGGGAAATTTTCTCTGGCCTCTAATTCCAAGCGAACGTCAACCATTCCAGTTTTCACACTCTCATCTGATTTCGTGCAATCGAAAGCAAACATTGGTTTTTTCGTAAAGTTATCCAGATTATATTCGGTTGGATTGTAGAATGAAACTTCATTGTAATATGTACATTGTATAGTTTTCACCATGTGAAATAATTCAGAGAAATGATCTGCAGTGAATTGTAAATTTAGGTCGTCGTATGGATAGCGTTCATTATTCAAATATAATTTTACATTCGATATGTTGCAGGTATCAAAAGCTGACGAATCATTCACAATGGTGCTGCGATTTGTTTGAAATGCCACAATGACATAACGAGGTTTTCTAACTTGACTCGTTGTTTTCACGCTCCAGGTGTGGCGATTTGTTGTTGGCAAAGCTGGTAACTCATATAAATCCCACGAACGGTACGGAATATAGAGGTTTTCGTTTCGTGATATCGTTTTAAGCATAGATAATTTTGCTTGATCGCTAAGCGATACATGTGGCACTTTCCATTGAATTTTATTGATTGTCAATGTCAATATGTCAGCATTTGATTGATATACACATATATTTGATCTATTTCGTACCAAAATTAATTCATGTTTGCAGTTCAATATAACTTTTCGGAAATCATCACAGAATCCGAATATGAAACGAAGTGGAATCATCATGCGATATGTTCCAGTGGTAATCGACTTATCTCCTTTATCATTAAACAATTCATATAAATAATGATCCTCTGATTTACATGCGACCACGCATTTCATTATAGATGTGATGCCGGGCAATTTGTTACGATCAATTTCAATACCATTCAATTCATATCGCATTTCGCTAAACATGTGTGAAGTAAAATTGTATGAAAATACAGCTTGATTGTTAGCAAACAATTCATTGTCAGTTCTTGCGCATGAAAACTCCATATATATGTAGCTCTGAGATGGTAGAGTGATTAAATCCTGCGATTGTATTGTAATTCTCACTTCATCGTTGTTATTGAAGGAAGTTGTGTAAGGAGTGTACGTATGAAACTGTTGACTTATTACATCATTTTCATCAACGATTGAGTTCTTTATACTCAAAATATTGTTCGCCATCTTTGTTTTTTTTTTAATTTTTCTTCTTATTGTTATTCACTTTCAAGCGCAAACCGATACTTTTCAAAAAATTTCTATTTTTAACACTCAGAACCTTCCGCTTGGATCGTGTGCTCTGCTTCAAGGTTCGATTCACAATGGTAGACTTTCTCGAAAAATTGTTGCTCTTATAGTCTTCTTGATGATAGAGTAACATTTTTCTTTGCTTACGTACTCGTACAAAAAAAAATACGTGTTTATTCAACGTACGTCAAATAACAACTGACTCAATTCGATGCCGATTGTGTGTGTATATCCACAACCACTCACTGATCTCTCTTTATATGTATGCGACATGTAATTTGTTCATCACGAAAATCAATAAAATGTCCATCTTGATCAATAATCGAAATATTTAATTCATTTATTCTATGTTTGATGATTGGAAGATAAATCAAATGTTTCGGTTGTTCCATAATTCGATATCCAGGTGCAACCTTTGGGCTAAACTCATATATTGTATGTGTGCATTCCCCATTGTTATATGATCCTGTTGTTAAATCACAATCAATTCGAATGCTATTAACACGTTGTATATTCACAAGCAAATCTGAATGAAGATTAGTCGCATCAAACACTTTTTTACTGAATCCAAGTACCGATCCAATCGAATTCGGTTGAGAAAAATCAATAAAAATATTAGAACATTCGATGTAAAATCTCATGGTTTTTTCATTTGCATTGAAAAAGAATAGTATTTCTTCCTTGCTCAATTCCCTTCTCAAGTAATCACCGATATCATTGAGTTCATACGATCCTTTTGGTAATGAAATGACTTGCATAGGACCCTCCTTTCCAATCGAAAAATGAAATTTGTTGTTTTTTTCATCTATATTTGGAATTGAATTGTATGTGTATAAATCGAGCAGGCAACACGAATAGCTACATCGTTCATCCAATTCAATTTCAAATATAGATGAAAAAAACAACAAATTTCATTTTTCGATTGGAAAGGAGGGTCCTATGCAAGTCATTTCATTACCAAAAGGATCGTATGAACTCAATGATATCGGTGATTACTTGAGAAGGGAATTGAGCAAGGAAGAAATACTATTCTTTTTCAATGCAAATGAAAAAACCATGAGATTTTACATCGAATGTTCTAATATTTTTATTGATTTTTCTCAACCGAATTCGATTGGATCGGTACTTGGATTCAGTAAAAAAGTGTTTGATGCGACTAATCTTCATTCAGATTTGCTTGTGAATATACAACGTGTTAATAGCATTCGAATTGATTGTGATTTAACAACAGGATCATATAACAATGGGGAATGCACACATACAATATATGAGTTTAGCCCAAAGGTTGCACCTGGATATCGAATTATGGAACAACCGAAACATTTGATTTATCTTCCAATCATCAAACATAGAATAAATGAATTAAATATTTCGATTATTGATCAAGATGGACATTTTATTGATTTTCGTGATGAACAAATTACATGTCGCATACATATAAAGAGAGATCAGTGAGTGGTTGTGGATATACACACACAATCGGCATCGAATTGAGTCAGTTGTTATTTGACGTACGTTGAATAAACACGTATTTTTTTTTGTACGAGTACGTAAGCAAAGAAAAATGTTACTCTATCATCAAGAAGACTATAAGAGCAACAATTTTTCGAGAAAGTCTACCATTGTGAATCGAACCTTGAAGCAGAGCACACGATCCAAGCGGAAGGTTCTGAGTGTTAAAAATAGAAATTTTTTGAAAAGTATCGGTTTGCGCTTGAAAGTGAATAACAATAAGAAGAAAAATTAAAAAAAAAACAAAGATGGCGAACAATATTTTGAGTATAAAGAACTCAATCGTTGATGAAAATGATGTAATAAGTCAACAGTTTCATACGTACACTCCTTACACAACTTCCTTCAATAACAACGATGAAGTGAGAATTACAATACAATCGCAGGATTTAATCACTCTACCATCTCAGAGCTACATATATATGGAGTTTTCATGCGCAAGAACTGACAATGAATTGTTTGCTAACAATCAAGCTGTATTTTCATACAATTTTACTTCACACATGTTTAGCGAAATGCGATATGAATTGAATGGTATTGAAATTGATCGTAACAAATTGCCCGGCATCACATCTATAATGAAATGCGTGGTCGCATGTAAATCAGAGGATCATTATTTATATGAATTGTTTAATGATAAAGGAGATAAGTCGATTACCACTGGAACATATCGCATGATGATTCCACTTCGTTTCATATTCGGATTCTGTGATGATTTCCGAAAAGTTATATTGAACTGCAAACATGAATTAATTTTGGTACGAAATAGATCAAATATATGTGTATATCAATCAAATGCTGACATATTGACATTGACAATCAATAAAATTCAATGGAAAGTGCCACATGTATCGCTTAGCGATCAAGCAAAATTATCTATGCTTAAAACGATATCACGAAACGAAAACCTCTATATTCCGTACCGTTCGTGGGATTTATATGAGTTACCAGCTTTGCCAACAACAAATCGCCACACCTGGAGCGTGAAAACAACGAGTCAAGTTAGAAAACCTCGTTATGTCATTGTGGCATTTCAAACAAATCGCAGCACCATTGTGAATGATTCGTCAGCTTTTGATACCTGCAACATATCGAATGTAAAATTATATTTGAATAATGAACGCTATCCATACGACGACCTAAATTTACAATTCACTGCAGATCATTTCTCTGAATTATTTCACATGGTGAAAACTATACAATGTACATATTACAATGAAGTTTCATTCTACAATCCAACCGAATATAATCTGGATAACTTTACGAAAAAACCAATGTTTGCTTTCGATTGCACGAAATCAGATGAGAGTGTGAAAACTGGAATGGTTGACGTTCGCTTGGAATTAGAGGCCAGAGAAAATTTCCCAGCTTTAACTACAGCATATTGCCTGATCATTCATGACAATTTAGTCCGATACTCACCTTTCAGCAGTATAGTTCATCGTGAAATCTAAGCTATATAAGAAAAGTGAAAAAATGAGCAAACGTGATTTAGTGAACGAATTACACCGCAGTGCTCGCAGAAATTTCATGCGGCGAAAAACAGATATGAAGGGAATAAATGACACCATACAGGCGGATTTAGTAGAAATGATTCCATATGCAAAGCAGAATCGCAACATGAAATATATTTTAACCGTAATTAATATTTTTTCAAAGAAAGCATATGTGCATGCATTAAAGAATAAAACTGCTCAAGAAGTAACGCAAGCAATGGAGTCAGTACTAAATTCGATGGGACATCCAATTGAACATTTACATGTTGACAATGGTAAAGAATTCTACAATGCACCAATGAAAAAAATGCTAGAGCAACGAAGAATTCATTTGTACTCCACTTTTACCACGAAAAAAGCAGCAATTGTTGAACGTTTCAATAGAACATTAAAAGATCGAATGTGGAAAGAATTCAGTTTTCGTGGCTCCTATAAATGGATTGATATTGTGCAAACATTAGTTGATGAATATAACCACACCAAGCATCGAACAATAAAAATGAAACCAAACGATGTAAATGTATCGAACGAGCAATTTCTTTTGGACACTGTTTACGATTATACATCATCATTCCGTAGAGCTAAAGCCAAATTCAAGCTTGGTAACTTAGTGCGAATGAGCAAATATAAATATATGTTTTCAAAGGGGTACACACCAAACTGGACCTGTGAAATTTTCAAAATAAAAAAAGTGCAGCAAACGAATCCAGTCACTTATTTATTGATTGATTTAGATGGCCATGAGATCAAAGGCACTGTCTATGCAGAAGAATTACAATTAGTCAAATATCCAGATTTATATTTAGTGGAAAAAATTATTCGCAGAAAAGGAAAAAAAATATATGTAAAGTGGCTTGGATTCGATAGCCAACACAATTCATGGGTTGATGAAAAAGATGTATTTTAAATTTTTTTTTTATTTCAAAATAAAGAATAAAAACAAAAAAAGTATTGTATTTTTTTCACTTATTACTACGCTACGCTATGCATTAATTTCGCTTGGAATTTTGTAATGCCCCCATGGCAAAGTTTCAATGTTTCCATTCAATATGTATCTTTTATTATCGTATGGACTTAATGCAGTTTTCGTCTGGGCTATAGTGTACACTTGATGTTTTTTCGATCGGATGGTATTCTGACTTCTTATAACTGTGCAATTTTGCTCAATACAATTCATATAATCTTGAAATGATATAGTTTTCGATAGTACACATTTTTTAAGGCCTTTCGCTTTTTTCATACCTTCCATCAATTCTCCATCTTTTGTTTTAAATTTTTCATCTTTTTTAGCTCTAACCGAATACATTTTACTGCGAAGCCCAGCGAATTCAGTTAATATTTGCCCATTTAATTCGTCTTTAAAAAGACCGGGGACTTTTTTATTTACGCGCGGTAATCCATATTCATTTGACTCTTGAAAATCACTTGTGTCATACTTTTCAATGTCGGCTAACATATCGCTGTAAAAACACTCTGTGATGACATCCAAGATAAACGAGTCAGTGTCCGTATAAAGTAAAGATACATTTTCACCGTATTTCTGCTTTAAATAGCCATAATAGAAATCATACATTAATACTTTTGAAATATCCAAGATGCTCATGCCAACAGTAATAGGCTTTTCCATTTTCACAAATGTTTTTTTCATTTCAATTGCAACTAAATCCTCATCAAATATTTTATATTTTTTACAATGAGGTTTCGCTATATACGACCTAGCTCCATATCGCCCATCCCACTTACTTTTTAATTTTATTTCAATTCTTTCGCGCATATTTTCCATTGTTTTGCCAAATATCGCGTTTATAAGTAACTTATAAAAGTCCTTTTCGAATTCGTTCAATGCTTGAGTGCGCAATTTCGTATTTAATTCAATGTATGGCTTGAGCCATTGCGATTGCTTGAATTGTAGTACTTTGTGCACTTTTTTCAAAACTAAACCATGTTTCAATGCGCATTTCAACATCCTATAATGTATAACGTATTTTTTCTTATCATCTAAGGTGAGAAGTAATTTTGAATCGTTTTTAGTATTGGGTACCGTTTTGTTTTCACAGCAAAATGGGTAGTCTTTATGGGTGTCATGCAGATGTTGTGGGTATTCTAGATCTACTTCAAAGATGTACCCCATGCATGAATCATCTCGTAATGCCATGATGTCGGCCGCTGTGAACTCTTCATGGTTCCATCTGAAATCGCTATGAGGCAGATATTGTAGCATGCTCCATCCATACAAATTATTGGCATCTAAATACATTAAAAAATTGGACTCAAGCTCTGGATCATGGTTTTCAGTGTACTTGTTGTTGGCTCGTGCGTACCTTTTGCTACATTGGCTAATCCCACCGCGAATCCCGCGTTCGATAAATAACAACATATCAACATCAGTTATGAGATCGAGTTCGACTTTTGTTTGCTTTAGCATGGCATCAAACGATAACCCAGGTGCTGTGAAATAGTGGGCTGGGTCAAGTTGATATATTGAAAAGCATTTGTCTCGAAAATTTTCAAATATATCAGCAAGCAACAAAATGTCCGTTTTTAAATATAAATCGGAGTATTCACCCAATGTTTTAATGTTGAATGTTTCCCAAACCTTTTCAGCATGTGCATATTCTTCATCGGTTATACCAGAATTGTTTAGCGTGTTAAAGAATTTTTCTTTCGGTGGTAGAGATGTTTCATTCAACTTTTCAACTGAGTCGAGATAATCATAGCAAAAAACACCTTTCCGCTGGAGCAGCCTCATTTTCTCATCGTTCAAATCTTTGAATTCAGCTCGTAGAATTTTTTTCTTTTCCAATGGGAGTGTTGATGCTAAATAATCCAATGACGAACGCATAAAACGTAAAGAGTCGATGAAACGCAATTTTACACCGCAGAATCCTTCAACTTTGTTTCGCGTTGAATCAATATGTTTTGAAAATGAAATATACACTTCATCGTTGCGTGGTATCACCGAAACTTCACCATCTATGTTTTGGGTGAATGCTTTTATGATGAAGTGTGAATCATAATTTGATAAGTTATGAAATACCACAGTTATGTGTTTAGCTCGTTGGTATTTAAGATTGCATTTACTATGTGCAGCCCCGCGAAATTCACCGGTCCTATGGCAGTGATCACGCACCTTATCATCTTCATTGTAGATATTTTTTCCACAGATGTGACAATCATCACTCCATATAAAAAGTACTTGTTCTTCATCACTCAATCTCATGGGGACTTTTCGTGATAATACTGCGCTTGCAGCATGTCCGAGATTTTCCATCTCATTCACAAACCACTCAATACAATTCGCTCCCCGATTGAAATGATATTTTGATTCACCATAATCGGCAGCACAGAAATAACCAATACTAAACACATCATGTTTTTGATTGGTCTCAGTTTTTTCGCTATCGAATGGTTTTTCATCATCATTTGGTGTTCGTAAAACCGATTCAACGTCAGCATAAACAACGAATTCGACTGGTATCTGTTTTTGAAAATTAACAAATTGAATCGAGTCGTTTACCCCTGGAATAGGCATGATGATTTGGCATTCGTTTTGGTTCATGCATGCCATCTTGTGCTGCTCAAGTGCTTGGAAACAGACAAAATGGTTCAAACATCTGTCACAGAATAGTTTTTTGCGGCAATTTTTCGAAATTTGTTTGCCTATTAACGCACTCAAATTTTTTATCCAACAATAATGTGTTTTCACCCCATCGGTATCACCAACATTTTTTGATAACAACAACAAGTGCACATGATTGGCTTTTACATTTTTTGTTAAACGCAAGGGGCGTACTTTTTCATTTTTTTCGCTCCACATATATACGTTCACTGATATCGTTGAATTTTGTTGTTCAAATTTTTTTAACTCTTTTAAGCCGATGGGGAAATTTAAGCCCTCAAAATTCAGTTCATTCAGATAATTTTTATAAGTTTTCACACGTTGAGGATTTTTCAAATCTGAATGAAGCGCTGATAGTATGGCGTACATAAAGCATTTCTCATCCTTATTTTGCACATTAATAATGGCTTTTTTGTTCTCAAGTTTTTTCGGCAACTTCATGTATGAAGCACCGTTATACGGATCGTAGCTGCTCGTTTGTGTTTCCATATCAATGATTTCTTTCAATGTAAAACCGCTACCCCGTAATTCGATTTCACTTATTCTATTTTGAACAACAGTTACAATATATTCGTCGTAGAATTGTTTTAGTTCAGTTTCAAAATCTACTATTTCCATATTTGTATGGAGATACATTGGCTGCGTGACACATTCCTCTACACCATCACTTGTCATAACTTTCTTTTCAAATATTGCATGTAAACACACTGATACTTTAATTAGATAATGATCATCCAAAATAGATTTAACATTAGAATCAAAATAGAAAAATGCATCTTCAAAAAAATCTTCGATTTCTTTATGTCCACGATTTATAATGCCAAAAGTGTGCAATCTATTCTGAAATGCACTTTCACGTTCTTCAAATTCGATGAGATGCGACATTATTGAACTTCAATTCAAGACTAAAATTCCATTGATCCATGAAAGTGCATACAAGTATATGCAATCGAAGAAAAAATCATTAATATTTGTGTTTTCAAATTCATTTATACATTGTTTTGTCTTCATTTGAGAGCGCGAGAAAGTGTAACGCACATATACGCACGTAATGGGTGGAAATATCAGTTCACAGACGACGCGAGCGCGGTAATTCCATATGAAATCGTTTAACGCTCGTACCATTATGTTCGTTTTCTTCCAAATGTCGTTGTAGACAAAACACATTAAGAAA
>NW_022199606.1:0-1505 GCF_009176525.2 Contarinia nasturtii | reverse complement strand
TTGATTCACTTCAATTGGACAAAAAAAAATTGATTCACTTTTTATTGAAATTTTTTTTAGGTTTCGTTTTAAAATAGCAATTTTTCGAGAAGTAGTTTTTATTCTACCCCATTCAATTGAATTGTGACTGTCATATACTAATGTAAAATTTAAGCGAAGAAAACGTATATATATTATTTTTTATTATTGTTTTTCACTCAAAAGAGATTCAGACTTGCATTTCTAACAAAATGAGTGTCACTTGTTGAATTCGGCAATTCGAAATATGGAAAGAACAAAACAAAACGAAAACCATAAGAAGGAAGACACGCTTATTTATTAATTCAGTGTCTAGATGAAATTTGAATTCAACTTCTAACATCGCCAACAAACATTTTAGCTTAAAAAAGACTAGATGATTCAAAATGATAAAAACGGAAAAGGAGAGATTCGCCTGAATTGCTTACATGTGAAGAAAATATAATAGCGGAAGTATTTGCGTGTGTTTCTCATTTCGGTTTGCTTTCCATTTTGGTCATTGGTCGCATAAAAAATGTTCAATAAAAAAAACGACCCATGAATTATTGATTATAATAAATAAAAGAATATTCTTTGTTTTACAACGATGCCCTTTCTTGGTATATTCATTTGGGTTTCTTCGATTTACTTTTTATTCATGCCGTAATTGAATTGGAACTCTTAATCGCATGTTTTCATTTTTGTTATGCTGTATACAGCATGTCTATATGATTAATTGAATTTATTTAAATTGACTATCGTTAATTGATATTTTTCTTTTCCTCTTTAATTTATTATTTGTTCATGTATTTCTCTCTACACATTCATTATTATTTCACCCAATTTGCTAAACATGAGCGCGGAAGAATTATTTTAGTTTCATTTGTGATAAACAATTATGATTTGACATAACAGAAAATCAAATAACTATTATATTGACTGTACAACAAAATAAAATGAAAGTGGGAGATTGCCTTAATGATATACTATATAACAGCAAACGAATTTTTCTATTTTGAAAATTAAAATAATGGTAAAACTGTCAACGTTGAACAATAAAAGATATGCTTGTACGTTTTTTTCTTCACTTCATTCACAAATTTGATATGATGCAACAGAAACTGATTATGTTTAAGACAATGATGAGAATAGACTACATCAAATAAGAGATGTGCTTAAAATTATACTAAAGAAATTGTTTCAAATGTTAAATAGCAAAAAATACTATCGAACAAAATAAGATATTGTTCTCTGAGATCAAAGGACATGATACGTTTTGCGGGTACGTTTAATTGAAATAGCTTATTCACTCTTTGTCGCTCTTTCTTTTCCTCTCGAATAAAAAACAACAAATTACAATTTTGTAGTTCGATCCATGCGTGGCAAAAAGCTTAATATATATATACCATGTATGGATCATATTCAACTTAAGCAAAGAGCAAAAGATTTAAATGTATATACGAATGGGGTAGAATAAAAACTACTTCTCGAAAAATGTTTAAACACGA
>NW_022199604.1:0-1156 GCF_009176525.2 Contarinia nasturtii | reverse complement strand
TTTTTACTTTTCCGCACACACCTAGTGTGAAAGGGGAAAGTATTGCAATAGGTCAAAATTTACGAAACCTCAAAAACATGTTTTCTGGACGTTTCTGAGGTCAGAGAACCCGAATCAGGCCGTTTTGAGCATGGTTGTTGTGGGTCGCTTCCACGTCGTACGTCGTACGTCGTACGTCGTACGTTGTCCGCCGTACGCAAAATTTGTCCATCGATTTTCTCACCACCCAGAAAAGTTATTCGAAATCTGACTTCACGGGATGATTGGGGGTCCCCAGGAATAGAAATCATCAGATTTTGAGCGACTTTGGTTGATGGAAAAAAATTCCATGCCTGGAGTGATACCTATGAAAAAGAGTCCAATTTTCGTCCAAAAGTCATACTTAATGTGGACTTAAACACTCAAAAATATGTATTGGGGGGTTTTTTGGCACGAGAAAACCGAATCCGACGTTAGTTTTGAGATACAATCAATTTTTAATACAGTTTCCTTGAAAAAATCACAGAAAATTTGGATTTTTGTATGGGAGCCATGCCTGTATGCTACCTTAATGACGTGAAACTTTGCACAGACTATTTTTTACACAAAAGTATAACATTCTGAAAATTTGAAGAGATTTCAATTAAAATTAGGGGTACCTCCCATACAAAATTTTCAATTGGCTCAAAAACGAATATTTTGTATGGGAGGTACTCTTGATTTTGGTTGAAATTTCTCCAAACCCTCCGAATGTTATTTGTGAAAAAAATAACCTGTGCAAAGTTTCACGCCATTAAGGTAGCATACAGACATGGCTCCCATACAAAAATCCAAATTTGTTGTGACTTTAGTTATGAAAAGTGTTTCAAAAATAATTTTTATGGCAAAATTAACGTCAGACATATTTTTTATAGTATTTTGTTAGAAAATAGAATACTTTCAAATGTCGTACAAATGGGTTCATCATGAAAGTGTGAAAAATCTTTTCTCGGGTACTTCTGCTATTAAATTAAAGAATATTTCGTTGCCAAAGTTGAAACATATTTTTTGGTCTCGAACTTTACGCCACTTGAAAGACTTGAAGAATCGAGCAAATATTATTTTGAACTTTCTTAATAAAATACGCAACTACCACCGTGCGGAAAAGTTCGTCTTACTCCCGTAAGACTCTTTATTT
>NW_022199603.1:0-4138 GCF_009176525.2 Contarinia nasturtii | reverse complement strand
ATTTCGCTGTCTAGTATTCGATGCATATAAACACCGTGAAATTATGGATGTCATTGAACAATATAGAGATGATGTAATTGCTTACGGTTACTTTACGACAGCTAATTGCAAAACAGCACAATTAATTGCCAATTCAACATTCAATTACCATAAAAATCCACCCACAATGTATGTCGATTGCCATTTCAAGTATTGTTATTATTGAACAATTATGGTGATTTACCTTTTTCGTCCTCTTTCCCTCTTTTTTATTTCGTTGCAGCTATGATAAATTCGTGTTAAAAGTGGCAAAAATAAAAAACTCCCCCATTTTGTTGGCGTTAAAAAAGCTTGGACCGTGCTATACAAGCAAAAATACCGAAATTGGAAAAAGTGAATGTATGTTATTCTTTCCGCCCGGTTATAAAAACTCATCGGAAACGGGAGAAAGTACACCAATACCCACCGATGAGAAGCCGAAAAAGAAAAAGAAAAAACGCAAAACCAAACAAGGTTCGGATGAAGAGAACGATAATGAAAACAATCAAGTGCAAAATGTGGCACAAGCACCGGCCGATGTTGAGCCGGAAGATTGTACGGAACAAGACGACGATGACAGTGCCGAGGACGAGGACAGTGCAGAGGGGCATGAAATGGAAAATTTGCCCGAAACGTCTGACAAATAAAATAAAGACACAATGTATATTTTTCGTTGAATAAGAAAATAACAAAACGAAAATTGCAATAAAAATGTACGCGCAAGCGACTAATTTAATTTTTTCAATTTATTTTCCATCCACTTCAAACGCATTTTCACAAACACCACCATATGCAGACAGTACAATCCGCTTTGTATTAACAAAAATTGGAAGAAGCTTTTGATAGAAAACGAAGATGTTTTGTTAAATTAGATAGGAATTTCATTGTTATTTTTATTCGGTGCAGAGCACATTCAGCAAATTAGATTCGTCTTTATCTGTGTGTATTAGGTTCTAGCTTCTTTAAAAAAAAACTTTTCAAATGCACTACTTTTGTCTTTAAATGACTTAACACAAGCTCCATTTATACGGATTTCAAATCCACTCACAGTGGCGAAAATATGAGAATATATATGAACCGGAGTAAAAGCCAACGTAACATAAATAAATAGAATGAAAGTAGCGAAAAATGAGATCATCCAAATGTTGGAAATGTTGTTTACGATGGAAAATTGAGAGTGGAGCTAATGGAAATAAAGCAGATTTCCCAAATTGATTATAATGGTCACCAAAGAGCAGAAAGATTAGATTTTCTTCGCTCGGATGCGTTTATATTGCTACAAACATCTACTCGGTGGCGTTGATATCGTAATCTCTTTATGAGACTTTCGCAATTTGAATTCATTTCCATAATTTTATTGTTTATAATTTGGTTTTTGCGTATTCGATTGATAAACCGCATTAATGCTTCTTCTTCTTGAGATGAAAATCTCTTGTAATCTTAATAATGACATTTCATGGACGGAGTTCATTGTTGTCGCTGATTCGTGTTCATTTGAAGTCGTAAGAAACTAATCATCATTCTAATTGACTTATTGTATTATTTTCGATGTGACTAAGATTTTTGAAGATCACATGAGTTGAAAATTATCCAAATTCAAGGACAAAATCCACGAGTTGCATCATTTTATTTGTCATCGAATTTTAATTAAAATTGAATTTCAGCAATGAAAATACCATCTCTTTATCAAAATTGCCTTTTTCTGCACCCAGAAAAAAATTTGAAGAATATTTCATTATCTGATGTAAGTTTGAAAGAATGCACGACACTTAATGGAAAAATTTCAAATTAAATCAATTTAAAATGTCTATGTTACAATAGAAACTATTTAATTATTTGTTTGCGTATACCAACATCGATTTTCATAATATTTATTATGCATTACTTATGATAATAGAAAATATATTTACAATACATATGTTTTTTTTTTACATTTATAAAAAGCAGGTAGAAATTGTCAGTCATTATTTCATTTGTTAAAACGTGGTGTTGTTGACAGGTAACAATGACAAGTATCTTTTTTTGAATTTTTTCGAGATGTTTCAATGAATTGTGAACACTTTTCGGTGAAACTTTAATTGTATAAAAGTACGATTTACACGCACAAGGCATCAGTATCTGTATAATTATTATATCGGAGAGAACTTCAGTTCTTTAATTTTAAGATGATTTCAGCTATTATCTTTGCTCTTTTTCTCTACAAGTAATTTATTATCTTTTGTGAAACACTGTATTTTTAAACAAATACTGTTATAATTCGTTGTATTTTTCTTTTATAGTCTCAACCATGGCGCATATTGTTGCATTGACTCAAATGAAAATGACGTCACTTTCAAGTATGAGTATGTCTTATCAAGTTTACTTTTTAAATTTCGCATAATATTTTATTTTATTTTCATAGTACATCGATGGCAAAGAATGAAATGAAAGTTGTGTAAGTATTTAATAATAATGCATGGTTTTGTCTTAGAACGTCAAAAATGGCTCTCAAAACGTCATGAAAAGTGTTTTGTGTTGTTGAGGTATTTGGATTTGAAGAAACTTTTTAAAATATATGAAGCATGCCCCAAAACAAAGCTACGTTGCAGTATCGTGAAGTGCGTTTGATCAGATGAAAGCAGTGTATCAACAGTGTTTCAGTGGGTTAATTGGCTTCTCGGAATATTGAAGAGAGTCACCAAACTCTGTAATAGATTATGTTTTAAGGAGACGCCAGATACAGATTAAATTTTGGGGTCCATATTTGTAAATTGAATTTTTTTCAAAACTTTCGATTCCAAAGATTACTCCAATACCATTGTTGTGAACATTTGAATCGGTTTTCATGAAAACATTTTACGCTTCGATAAAAAATTTATTTTCTATGATAGAAATTCTATCTATTCAACAGGATTAACACAATAGCCGTAGGTAATAACATCCATAACCTCGAAGAGTAAGAAAATGTAACCTTTTCAGCATGTACTAGACATAATGACTCTTTTTTCACACAGTGACACGCAAAATTCAGATGAATTGGAGGCTGAGTTATGTCAACAATGCTTGCGTTTGAAATTACTGAAAATGTAACAATTTTTTTATTTTATTTTTTAGGCTACTTCAAGAAGTTAAAAAGCTCTATTCAGTCGATGATGTGTAACTTCATTCAATATTTAATTTAAACAAATTTGATAATTAATGGAATATATTATTTTCAGTCCCAAAGAAGCAACTGAATGTTTTAAAAAGTATTTATTCATTTTCCAAGCATTATTAAACATTTTTGAAATGTAATTGGATGAAATTAAATTTTTTAGGATGGTCAAGCGATTAAACTCACAATATAAAAGTTTTAGTTATGAAAATCTTTCTGTCAGGCGACTAAAATAGTGAGATTTTTTTATTCAATACAAAATAGATACCTTATGCAGGTAATGAATCTAATATTTTTTCAGTTTCAAACGATTTGCACATGATGTGCAGGAGGCGATGGAAAAGTATGTAAAATAATGATATTAAATGTATGGATGTTTGATGATTTTACTGTTACATTCCAGTCAAGAGGTACTAACGAACAATGCGAATGTATGGAAAGTAGCAGCACATATGTGAGTATTACAACACTGCAATTACACAAATTGAATTAAAGCATTGAAATTATATATACTTACTTTTATCTGCTTCATTTAGCGTAAACATGGAACCAACGTAAATATTGATCAATCTGCTGTAGTTTTTACGATTTACAAGCGATTTTTTTTCTCATTGTAGTAAATCAAGTGAACTCAAAAGACACCAGAAATTACTGATTCTACTTTCGGAAACTATATACAAGTTAAAACTATACATTAACTTAAGAAAAACAAAAAAAGATTTCAAAGAAATTTGTGAATTATTAAATAAACCACCACCTACTTTCTGGTAATTTTTCAAGTGTGTTTTTGTTTTAAATCAATCGATCACTTTGCACACATGGACATTTGATGTCTGCACTATTTGTCCTGAGCTCTTTACACTACGCATGTATATTACATAAATAATGAAATATTGGCTCATATTAAACATAATGTTTACTTCTTATATTACAACTTGCTGCTTCTAAATAGATCACGAAATGATCATGCACAAGTAGAGTGATATT